>NC_091997.1:32523947-32587237 GCF_044704955.1 Pristiophorus japonicus | reverse complement strand
CCCGGTCCCCAGCGGCCTCCTCAGCCAACTGCACGCCACCTCGTGGGACCCGAGCCTCAGCACCGACTGGGACAGCGAGAAACCCTCACAGCCCTGCCTGCTCCGCATCAAACGGTAAAACCCGGTGGGTGGGGAGGAGTGAGAGAGGGAGTGTTGCGGGTGTGGGGGGGAGAGAAGGGTGTGGTGGGGGGGAGAGAAGGGTGTGGTGGGGGGGAGAGAAGGAGTGAAGGGGGTGGGAGAGAAGGAGTGAAGGGGGTGGGGGAGAAGGGAGTGTAGAGAGGGAGTGAGAGGGAGGAGTGCGTGGAGATAGGGTGGGTAGAGAGGGAGTGGGTGGGGGGGTGGGTAGAGAGGGAGTGGGTGGGGGGGAGAGTAGAGAGGGAGTGGGTAGGGTAGAGAGAGGGGATGGGTGGGGGGGGGTTGGTAGGGTAGAGAGAGGGGATGGGTGGTGGGGGGGGTGGTTGGTAGGGTAGAGAGAGGGGGAGGGTAGAGAGGGAGGGGGTGGGGAGGGGGGGTAGAGAGGGAGTGGGTGGGTAGCGAGGGATTGGGTGGTGGGGGAGGGAGGGTAGCGAGGGATTGGGTGGGGTGGGTAGAGAGGGAGTGGGTGGGTAGCGAGGGATTGGGTGGTGGGGGAGGGAGGGTAGCGAGGGATTGGGTGGGGTGGGTAGAGAGGGAGTGGGTGGAGGGAGGGTAGAGAGGGAGTGGGTGGCGGGAGGGAGGGTAGAGAGGGGGTAGGGGGAGTGCGGGTAGAGAGGGAGTGGGTGGAGGGAGGGTAGAGAGGGAGTGGGTGGCGGGAGGGGGGTAGAGGGGGAGGGGGGGTAGAGAGGGAGGGAGTGGGTGGGGGGAGGGGGGGTAGAGAGGGAGGGAGTGGGTGGGGGGAGGGAGTGGGTGGGGGGAGGGAGCGTAGAGAGGGGGTAGGTAGAGAGGGAGTGGGTGGATGGAGAGTAGAGGGGGAGTGGGTGGGTGGGTGGGGGGGGGGAGGGAGGGTAGAGAGGGAGTGGGTGGGGGAAGAAAGGGTAGAGAGGGAGTGGAGGGTAGGAAGTGGGTGGAGGGTGGGTAGCGAGGGGATGGGATGGTGGGTAGCGAGGGGGTGGGTAGCGAAGGAGTGGGTGGGGGGGGAGAGTGGGTGCAAGTGGGTGGGTTGCGAGGGAGTGGGTTGGGGGGAGAGTGGGTGCAAGTGGGTGGGTAGCGAGGGAGTGGGTGGGGGGGAGGGTGGGTAGCGAGGGAGTGGGTGGGGGGGAGGGAGGGTAGCGAGGGAGTGGGTGGGGGGGAGGGAGGGTAGCGAGGGAGTGGGGTGGGGGGAGGGAGGGTAGCGAGGGAGTGGGTGGGGGGAGGGAGGGTAGAGAGGGAGTGGGTGGTGGGAGGGAGGGTAGAGTGGGTGGGGGGAGGGAGGGTAGAGAGGGAGTGGGTGGTGGGAGGGTAGAGAGGGAGTGGAGGGAGGGTGGGAGTGAGTGGGTGGAGGGAGGGAGTGGGGCGGGAGGAGAGAGTGGGTGGAGGGAGGGAGTGGGGCGGGAGGAGAGAGTGAGCGAGGGAGGGAGTGGGGCGGGAGTTGGGTGGTGGGGGGGGAGGAAGAGAGGGGGAGAGGGTGTGAGTGAGGGTGTGAGTGAGGGTGTGTGAGAGAGGGTGTGAGAGGGGTGTGAGAGGGGGTGTGAGAGAAGGTGTGAGAGAGGGTGTGAGTGAGGGGAGGGGGAGAGGGAGTGTGTGAGTGAGGGGGAGAGAGGGTGTGAGTGAGAGGGGGAGAGAGAGTGAGAGGGGGAGAGAGAGTGAGAGGGGGAGAGAGTGAGAGGGGGAGAGAGAGTGAGAGGGGGAGAGAGAGTGAGAGGGGGAGAGAGAGTGAGAGGGGGAGAGAGAGTGAGAGGGGGAGAGAGAGTGAGAGGGGGAGAGAGAGTGAGAGGGGGAGAGAGAGTGAGAGAGTGTGGGGGAGGAGAGAGAGAGAGAGTGTGGGGGAGAGAGAGAGAGAGAGAGTGTGGGGGAGAGAGAGAGAGAGAGTGTGGGGGAGAGAGAGAGAGAGAGTGTGGGGGAGAGAGAGAGAGAGAGAGAGAGAGTGTGGGAAGAGAGAGAGAGTGGGGGAAGAGAGAGAGTGTGAGTGAGAGGGGGAGAGAGAGTGTGGGGGAGAGAGAGAGAGAGTGTGGGGGAGAGAGAGAGAGAGAGAGTGTGGGGGGTGAGAGAGAGTGTGGGGGAGAGAGAGAGAGTGTGGGGGAGAGAGAGAGAGTGTGGGGGAGAGAGAGAGAGTGTGGGGAGAGAGAGAGAGTGTGGGGGAGAGAGAGAGTGAGAGAGTGTGGGGGAGAGAGAGAGAGAGAGAGAGAGAGTGTGTGGGGAGAGAGAGAGAGAGAGTGTGGGGGAGAGAGAGAGAGAGAGAGTGTGGGGGGGAGAGAGAGAGAGAGTGTGGGGGAGAAGAGAGGAGAGAGTGTGGGGGAGAGAGAGAGAGAGTGTGGGGGAGAGAGAGAGAGAGTGTGGGGGAGAGAGAGAGAGAGTGTGGGGGAGAGAGAGAGAGAGTGTGGGGGAGAGAGAGAGAGAGTGTGGGGGAGAGAGAGAGAGAGTGTGGGGGAGAGAGAGAGAGAGTGTGGGGGAGAGAGAGAGAGTGTGGGGGAGAGAGAGAGAGTGTGGGGGAGAGAGAGAGAGAGTGTGGGAGAGAGAGAGAGAGAGTGTGGGGGAGAGAGAGAGAGAGTGTGGGGGAGAGAGAGAGAGAGAGTGTGGGGGAGAGAGAGAGTGTGGGAGAGAGAGAGAGAGTGTGGGGGAGAGAGAGAGAGTGTGGGGGAGAGAGAGAGAGAGTGTGGGGGAGGGAGAGAGAGAGAGTGCGGGGGGGAGGGGGAGAGAGTGCGTGGGGGAGGGGGAGAGAGTGCGTGGGGGAGGGGGAGAGAGTGCGTGGGGGAGGGGGAGAGAGTGCGTGGGGGAGGGGGAGAGAGTGCGTGGGGGAGGGGAGAGAGTGCGTGGGGGAGGGGGAGAGAGTGCGTGGGGGAGGGGGAGAGAGTGCGAGCGTGAGTGAGAGGGGGAGAGAGAGAGCGTGAGTGTGATAGGGGAGTGAGAGGGGGAGAGAGAGAGTGTGAGTGTGAGTGACTGGTGGGGAGGGAGAGAGAGAGAAACTGGGACGGGCAGGAAGAGAGAGAGAGAGAGAGAGCGAGACTGGAGTGGGTGCGGGGCAGAGAGAGACAATGCTCTTCGGGAGGGAGTTCCAGGATTTTGACCCAGTGACGATGAAGGAACAGTCGATATATTTCCAAGTCCGGATGGTGTGTAAATTGGAGGGGAACGTGGTGGTGATGGTGTTCCCATGCGCCTGCTGCCCTTGTCCTTCTAGGCGGTAGAGGTCGCGGGTTTGGGTTGTGTAGCCGAAGAAGCCTTGGCGAGTTGCTGCAGTGCATCTTGTAGATGGTACGCACTGCAGCCACGGTGCGTCGGTGGTGGAGGGAGTGAAGGTGGTGGATGGGGTGACGATCAAGCGGCTGCTTTGTCCTGGATAATGTCGAGCTTCTTGAGTGTTGTTGGAGCTGCACTCATCCAGGCAAGTGGAGAGTATTCCATCACACTCCTGACTTGTGCCTTGTAGATGCTGGAAAGGCTTTGGGGAGTCAGGAGGTGAGACACTCGCTGCAGAATACCCAGCCTCTGACCTGCTCTTGTAGCCACAGTATTTATGTGGCTGGTCTAGTTAGGTTTCTGGTCAATGGTGACCCCCAGGATGTTGCTTGTTGGGGATTTGGCGATGGTAATGCCTTTGAATATCAAGGGTCGGTGGTCAGACTCTCGCTTGTTGGAGGTAGTCATTGCCTGGCACTTGTGTGGTGCGAATGTTACTTGCCACTTATCAGCCCAAGCCTGAATGTTGTGCAGGTCTTGCTGCATGCAGGCATGGACTGCTCCATTATCTGAGGGGTTGCGAATGGAACTGAACACTGTGCAATCATCAGCGAACATCCCCACCTTATGATGGAGGAAAGATCATTGATGAAACAGCTGAAGATGGTTGGGCCTAGGACACTGCCCTGAGGAACTCCTGCAGCAATGTCCTGTGATGATTGACCTCCAACCACCACAACCATCTTCCTTTGTGCTAGGTCGTCGTCATCATCATCATCATAGGCAGTCCCTCGGAATCGAGGAAAACTTGCTTCCGCTCTAAAAATGAGTCTTTAGGTGGCTGAACAGTCCAATATGAGAACCACAGTCCCTGTCACAGGTGGGACAGATAGCTGTTGAGGGTAAGGGTGGGTGGGACAGGTTTGCCTGCACTTGATTTCTGCATGCTCTCGGCGATGAGACTCGAGGTGCTCAGCGCCCTCCCAGATGCACTTCCTCCACTTGGCCAGGGACTCCCAGGTGTCAGTGGGGATGTTGCACTTTATCAGGGAGGCTTTGAGGGTGTCCTTATAACGTTTCCTCTGCCCGCCTTTGGCTCGTTTGCCGTGAAGGAATTCCGAGTAGAGCGCTTGCTTTGGGAGCCTCGTGTCTGGCATGCGAACTATGTGGCCTGCCCAGCGGAGCTGGTCAAGTGTGGTTAGTGCTTCGATGTTGGCCTGGTCGAGGACGCTAACGTTGGTGCGTCTGTCCTCCCAGGGGATTTGCAGGATCTTGCGGAGACATCGTTGATGATATTTCTCCAGCGACTCCAGCCAGTGGAGAGTTTTTCCCCTGATTCCCATTTCCTTCAATTATACTCGGGCTCCTTGATGCCACATTCGATCAGATGCTGCCTTGATGTCAAGGGCAATCACTCTCGCCTCACCTCTGGAATTCAGCTCTTTTGTCCATGTTTGGACCAAAGCTGTAATGAGGTCTGGAGCCAAGTGGCCCTGGTGAGCAGGTTATTGGTGAATAAGTGGCACTTGATAGCACTGTCGACGATATCTTCCATCACTTTGCTGCTGATTGAGCGTAGACTGATGGGCGGGGGGTGTAATTGGCCGGATTGGATTTGTCCAGGACATACCCGGACAGTTTTCCACATTGTCAGGCAGATGCCGATGTTGAGACTGTACTGGAACAGCTTGGCTAGAGGCACGGCTAGTTCTGCAGAACGACAGCCGGGATGTTGTCGGGGCCCATAGCCTTTGCTGTATCCAGTGCACTCAGTCGTTTCTTGATATCACGTGGAGTGAATCGAATTGGCTGTGATGGTGGGGACCTCAGGAGGAGGCCGATATAGATCTTCTACTCGGCACTTCTGTCTGAAGATGGTTGCAAACGCTTCAGCCTTGTATTTTGCACTCACGTGCTGGGCTCCACAATCATTGAGGATGGGGATATTTATGGAGCCTCCTCCCGTTAGTTGTTTAATTGTCCACCACCATTCACAACTGGATGTGGCAGGACTGCAAAGCTTTGATGTGATCCATTGATTATGGGATTGCTTCGCTCTGTCTATAGCATGCTGCTTCTGCTGCGTAGCATTCATGTAGTCCTGTGTTGCAGCTTCCCCAGGTTGATACCTCATTTTTAGGTACGCCTGCCTGGTGCTGCTCCTGGCATGCTCTTCTACACTCCTTATTGAACCAGGGTTGGTCCACTGGCTTGATGGTAATGGTAGCGTGAGGAATATGCCGGTCCATGAGGTTACAGATTGTGGTGGAATACAATTCTGCTGCTGCTGATGGCCCACAACGCCTCATGGATGCCCAGTTTTGAGCTGCTAGATCTGTTCTGAATCTATCCCATTTAGCACGGTGGTAGTGCAGCACAACACGATGGAGGGTGTCCTCAGTGTGAACATAAGAACATAAACAATAGGAGCAGGAGTAGGCCATATGGCCCCTCGAGCCTGCTCCGCCATTCAATAAAGATCATGGCTGATCCGATCATGGACTCAGCTCCACATTCCCGCCCGCTCCCCATAACCCCTTATTCCCTTATCGTTTAAGAAACTGTCTGTCTATATCTTAAATTTATTCAATGTCCCAGCTTCCACAGTACTCTGAGGCAGCGAATTGCACAGATGTACAACCCTCTGAGAGAAGAAATTTCTCCTCGTCTCAGTTTTAAATGGGCGGCCCCTTATTCTAAGATCGTGCCCTCTAGTTCTAGTCTCCCCCATTAGTGGAAACGTCCTCTCTGCATTCACCTTGTCAAGCCCCCTCATAATCTTATACGTTTCGATAAGATCACCTCTCATTCTTCTGAATTCCAATGAGTAGAGGCCTAACCTATTCAACCTTTCCTCATAAGTTAACCCCCTCATCTCCGGAATCAACCTAGTGAACCTTCTCTGAACTGCCTCCAAAGCAAGTATATCCTTTTGTAAATAAGGAAACCAAAACGGAAGACGGGACTTCGTCTCCACAACGACTGCACAATGATCACTGCTACCAATGCTGTCATGGACAGATGCATCTACGACAGATAGATTGGTGAGGACGAGGTCAAGTAGATTTTTCCCTTGTGTTGGATCTCTCACCACTTGCTGCAGGCCCAGTCTGGCAGCTATGTCCTTCAGGGCTCAGTCAGTAGTGGTGTTACTGAGTCACTTTTGGTGATGGACATTGAAGTCTTACCGCCCCACCCCCCCGAGTAAATTCTGTGCCCTTACTATCCTCAATGCTTCAATTGGTGTTCAACAGGGAGGAGTACTGATTCATCAGCCGAGGGAGGGCGGTTTGGCCTGAAGCCTTGAGACTTCATGGGGTCCGGAGTCAATGTTGAGGACTCCCAGAGCCACTCCCTCCCGACTGTATACCAATGTGCCGCCACCTCGGGTGGGTCTGTCCTGCAGGTGGGACAGGTCACACCCAGGGATGGTGATGGAGGAGTCTGGGACATTGGCCGAAAGGTATGATTGTGTGAGTATGACTATGTCAGGCTGTTGCTTGACTAGTCTGTGGTTCAGCTCTCCCAATTTTAGCACAAGTCTAGATGTTAGCAGGGTCGACTGGGCTGGATGTGCCATTGTCTTGTCCGAAGCCGGTGCCAAGGTAGATGCTGGGTGGTGTCTCCGGTTTTATTATTCTTGTTTCTTGTAGTGTCTCGCTGGGCCATTGCAGAGGGCAGTTAAGAGTCAACCACATTGCTGTGGGTCTGGAGTCACATGCAGGCCCAGACCGGGTAAGGACGCAGATTTCCTTCCCTAAAGGACATTAGTGAACCAGATGGGTTGTTCTGACAATCCAGTAGTTTGTCACCATTACTGATACTAGCTTTTTAATTCCAGATTTATTTAATTAACTGAATTTAACTTCCCCAGCTGCCGTGATGGGATTTGAACTTGTGTCTCCGGATCAATAGTCCAGGCCTCTGCATTACTGGTCCAGTAACATAACCACTGTGCTACCGTTCCCTAAATTCCAGAGCTTGGGGCCCAGGCAGCTGAAGGCACGGCTGCCAATTGTGGACCGATTAAAATCGGGGATGCACAAGAGGCCAGAATTGGAGGGGTGCAGAGATCTCGGAGGGTTGATGGTAATGTTCCCGCTAAGCTGCGTGTGCGGCCACTCAGCGATGCAAAAGGTCCTGTGCAGGCTGCTCACCGGCTTGTCCGTTGTAAACACTGCGCATGCACAGACATTTAACGGGGCCGCGCATTAAAAGAAGCTGCTGCGCAGAACAATGTGCGGCTTACTGGGAACATTGGTTGTAGAGCTAGAGGAGGTTACAGAAATAAAGAAAGGCAGGCTTGGATTTTTATAGCACCTTTCACGACCACCAGACGTCTCAAAGCACTTTACAGCCAATGAAGTACTTTTGGAGTGCAGTCACTGTTGTAAAGTGGGAAAGATAGAGAGGGACGAGGCTATGAAAGGGTTTGAACACGAAGGACAAATTTTAAAATTGAGCCGTGGTAATGATTAATTTGGACATTCTGTGGGATTAATGTTGCTGCCCCAATAAATGACTCGGGGTTACTTTTTAAGAAACGTCCGCAGCAAGCTATTTCCTTATTCAAACAAAGCCACAAGAAAATACAGTTTTTAGATTATGTATCAACTGAAGCGTTCCTTGTGTGGTTTGTAGGGTACACGAAAGGCCTTGGCGAGATCTGATATTTATGCAGATCAACCTGGTGAATATTGTTCGGTGTCCTATGCAATCAGTTCCACAGGTCTGTTAGCCTCGACAGTTGTTTAAATGATCACTAGGGGATCTTTGCTTTTGGTTTAGCACAGAGTGGGGAGGGAGGTGGGGTGGTGGGAGGGGGGGGGGGGGGTAGATGGGCTCAGCACACCAAGATTAGGGCACGTGGGATTGGGGGTAATGTTTGAGGATTGGTTAACAGGCAGCAAATGGAGAGTAGGAATAAATGGTAAGTTTTGGGATGGCAGGGTGTAACTAGTGGGGTGCCACAAGGATTAGTGCTTGGGCCTCAGCTATTTACAATCAATGACTTAAATGAAGGGGTCGAGTGTAATGCATCAAAGTTTGCTGACAGTACAAAGCTAGGTGGGAAAGTAAGTTGTGAGGAGAACACAGAGAGGCTGCAATGGGATATAGACCAATTAAGTGATTGGGCAAGGAGGTGGCAGATGTAGTTTAATGTGTGGAAATGTGAACTTATCCACTTTGGTGGGAAGAATGGAAAACCAGAATTTAAAAAAAAAGGTGAGACTATTAAATATTGATATTCAGAGGGATTCATAGGTCCTTGTGCACGAATCACAGACACAGAACATGCAGGTACAGCAAGCAATTAGTAGGCAAATAGTATGTTGTCCTTCATTGCCAGGGGCTGGGGGTATAAGAGTAAAGAAGTCTTGCTGCAATTATATAGGGCCCTGGTGAGACCACACCTGGAGTACTTTGCACCTAAGGAAGGATATACTTGCCACAGAGGGAGTGCCACAGAGGTTCACTAGATTGATTCCTGGGATGATCGGGCTGTTCTAGGAAGAGAGATTGGATAGATTGGGCCTGTATTCTCGAGTGTAGAAAAATGAGAGGCGATCTCATTAAAATGTGTCAAATTCTAAGACGGCCGCCTGACAGGGTAGATACCGAGAAGCTGTTTATCCTGGCTGGAGAGTCCAGAACTAAGTCACAATCTCAGGATAAGGGGTCAGCCATTTAGGATTGAGATGAAGAGAAATTTCTTCACTCGGTGTTGAATCTTTGGAATCTTCTACCCCAAAGAGCCATGGATGCTCAATCATTCAGTATATTCAAGACTGAGATTGTGTGATTTTTGGGCACTAAGGGAATCAAGCAATATGGGGATAGGGTGGGAAAATGGAGTTGATTTGACTTACAAGTTCAGCCATGATCTTATTGAATGGCAGAGCAGGCTCGAGGGCATATATGGCCTACTCCTCCTATTTCTTATGTTATTTACCAGATCAGCCGTGGCTTAGTGGGTGGCAGTGTCGCCTCGTCCGAAGGTTGTGGGTTCAGGCCCCACTTCAGAGACTTGAGCGCATTAACCTAAGCTGTCGCTCCCAGTACAGTACTGAGGGAGTGCTGCACTGTCAGCGGTGCCGTCTTTCAGATGAGTCGTTAAACTGAAGCCCCGTCCGCTCTCTCGGTGGATGTAAAAGATCCCATGGCATTATTTCGAAGAAGAGCAGGGGAGTTATCCCCGGTGTCCTGGACAATATTTATTCCTCAGCCAACATCACTTTAAAAAAAAAATATATATATATATATATATATACAGATTGTCTGGTCATTAACGCTTTCACTGTTTTGGAGAGCTTGCTGTGCATAAATTGGCCGTCACTGGTTACACAATGAATTTGCACAATGATCCCAAAACAGACAACAATGCAGCTCAATGTCATAGTCCAATTTTCCTTTAAGTGTCCTGACCAATATTTATCCTCAATCCTAAATGGCTGACCCCTTATCCTGAGATTGTGACTTTTAGTTCTGGACTCTCCAGCCAGGATAAACAGCTTCTCGGTATCTACCCTGTCAGGCCTTCCTGGGATGTGGGCGTCGCTGGCAAGGCCGGCATTTATTGCCCATCCCTAATTGCCCCTTGAGAAGGTGGTGGTGAGCTGCCGCCTTGAACTGCTGCAGTCGTGTGGTGAAGGTGCTCCCACAGTGCTGTTCGGGAGGGAGTTCCAGGATTGTGACCCAGCGACGATGAAGAAACGGCCGATATGGAACGTGGAGGTGGTGGTGTTCCCATGCGCCTGCTACCCTTGTCCTTCTAGGTGGTAGAGGTCGTGGGTTTGGGAGGTGCTGCCGAAGAAGCCTTGGCGAGTGGCTGTAGTGCATCTTGTAGATGGTACACATTGCAACCACGGTGTGCCGGTGATGGAGGGAGTGAATGTTTAAGGTGTGGATCGAGGATTTGGGTTTTGTAAATTCCAGCTTTTCTCCCCTCAACAACAACAAGTTGTATTTATATAGTGCCTTTAATGTAGTAAAACATCCCATAGAGCTTCACAGGAGTGTTGTAAGACAAAAAAATAAATTTGACACAGCCACATAAGAAATTACGGTAGATGACCAAAGGTTTGGTCAGAGGTAGGTTTTAAGAAGTGTCTTAAAGGAGGAAAGAGAGGTGGAGAGGTTTAGGGAGGGAGTTCCAGAGCTTAGGACCCAGGCAGCTGAAGGCACAGCCACTGATGGTGGAGCGATTATAATCAGAGATGCTCAAGAGGCCAGAATTTGATGATGATGATAGGGGGGAAGAGAGGGGGTTGTGAAGCTGAAGGAGATTAGTGATAGGGAGACGCGACGCCGTGGAGGGATTTGTAAACAAGGATGAGAATCTCAGTATGTGCTGTTTCTGTGTGCTGGTGATCATCCAGCATCCTTGCCAAGAACACAACTTCAGGGGTGAAATGAGACCATGAGCATTGGTGAGAAATTCGACTATCGGAGCCATCACGGGTGAGCTTGATCCTCTTCTCACCTCATCTCCAACACTTTAGTTGCAGCAATGGCCCATAGGCAGTGATGCAGAGTGGCTGAGCTGCCTCATTTGGACCATCTTTGCCCTCACCCCGACCTGCTGCGGAAGTACAGCCGAGATCAGCTAAATCAGCACAGACTGGAGGTTGAAGTTGAGGACCTTGTGTGTTCTGTGTTGCTCAAAAGCGTAGTGGGCGGGGGAGCTGGACTCGGGGTTTTAATAAGGGACCCATTATCTGTTCCGCTGTTGGGTCTGTCATTGGCTTTCGAATTTCTGAGGTACTTTATTATGAGGTTGCAGTAAATGCAAACCTCCGATCTGATGTGAGGCTGCTATTGTTCTGCCCTGTAAGCTGCAGTAAATAGGTCACCTTGTTTTATTAATTTATTTAAAGTTCGTTATCTGATCAACTTAGCCTATATTTTTTGTTTTTTTAAACTAATTACTTGATGTAGTTTAAGTTATAGGTAGATTAAATAACAAGTAAATAAAGAGAAACAGTTTCCAGTGGTTGAAGGGTCAATAACCAGAGGGCACAGATTTAAGGCAATTGGCAAAAGAACTCGAGGCGACACGAGGAAAATCTTTTTTATGCAGCGAGTGGTAAGGATTTAGAATGCGCTGCCTGATAGCGAGGTGGAGGCAGATTCACTAGTAGCTTTCAAAAGGGAATGGACACATACTGGAAGGAGAAAAAATTGCCGTGATTTGGGGAAAGAGTGGGGGGAGTGGGACTAACTGAATCGCTCTTCGAAACAGCCGGCGCAGACTCGATGGGCCGAATGGCCTTCTGTGCTGTACTGTTCTATGATTCTATGGAACCTTCTTTACTTATTGCTGCCAACGCATATCCGACTAGGAATTTTCCAGTGTTACAGTAAAGTAAGCTGAGTCACTCAGATCGAGAATTTATAGCTTTGAGACTCAATGGTTTTCATTTCTTTCAGGGAAATGGAGCATTGGTTAAAAAAACAAATCACTGAATTCCAAGCAATGAAAATGGAGTTGAACTTGATCAGTGATTCGAACCTCATCTTTCTAATGCTACACCACTCCCAAGCCTATCCACCAATCCCTGCTTGAACTTGCCTCATGTGGCATTTGCTGCGTAACCAGTCCTTGGGTGGTGAGTGAGGAAAGACCGGGGCAACTTGAGCCGTTGCTAAACTTCTCCTCTGTTTGCTTGTGCCTGAAGTGGCTCCCCTTGGATGCGGTGCTGCCCTTTTATTACGACGGTCCTCCCTGTGAGCAGTGAGGCCAAATGCCTGGCATAAACCCAAATCTTTACACTGCAACTTTGAAACCGAGAGCTCTGTGAATGCCCCTGAAGCTTCCCCAGCCATTGCCCATTGAAAAATTAAAGTCAGAATGTAGTGGAATTATATTCTGATCAATAGGTCAGAAATCTCATAGGCTGCCCTGGGGCTGAAACATTTATATCTACCTGTGGGCTTTGCTACATTCGGCAGTATGCAGTTTCTCCCCTTCTCTTTCTCTCCTGAATATTTTTTTCCCATTCGTCCTATTCTGCCTTAAAGGTGGCACCATCCCTTGGCAGGGAGTTTGGCTGGGACAGACGTTCAGCATTTTCATTGTGATAACTTCACGCATAAGTGAAGTGGTGACTTTTCCCACTTGAAACGGTGACACAGTTCAAGGACTGCCCCTTTGTGTCAAGAGTCTGTCGAGGAATTAAGGATTGCCATGCTTTTCTAACCTGCGAATCTCCACTACGGGGCTCACTTGAAGGGATTGCTCTGCCTGACCGAGCAAGACCACTGAGTTAACAACGTGCTATGATTTTTCTTTGTTTGTTCATGGGATGGTAGTGGTGGTGAGCCACTTTCTTGATGGTGCTTTGTAGCGATTTGGAACAACTGAGTGCCTCGCTGGGCCATTTCAGAGGGCAGTTAAGAGTCAACCACATTGCTGTGGGTCTGGAGTCACATATAAACCAGACCTATAGCAGATTTCCTTCCCGAATTCCATGACTAACTTTTCACCATTCCAGATTTATTTAATGAACTCAATTTAAATTCCCCAGCTGCCGTGGTGGAATTTGAACTCGTGTCTCTGGACCATTAGTCCAGTAACATAACCACTATGCTACCGTACCCCATAACTACCACATCTTTCACATAGAAGAACGTCCCAAAGTGTTAAGAGGAGAAAATATAAAACAAAATGGGCACTGGGCCATAATGGGAGAGCTGGGAGCTTGGTGGAAAGGATGGGTTTCAAAGTGGTCTTTGAAGGTGGAGTGAGAAGTCGAGGAGAGTTGCAGGAGTATGGAGCTCGGGTTGCTGCAGGCTGTACCACCTATGGGATAGAGGGACTAAAGGGTGCGGGAGGGTATATAAGGCTGGAGGAGGTGAAAGATAAGATGGGATGAGGCCATGAAGAGACTTGAAGATGGGGATGGAGATCATAAATTCTTTGCGTTGGGGACAGGGAACCAGTTTAGGTCATCAAGGACAGGGGACAATATAAGGTATTGATTAGGCCATACCTGGAATACTGCGTGCAGTTTTGGTTTCCATATTTACGAAAGATATACTTGCTTTGGAGGCAGTTCAGAGAAGGTTCACGGTTGGTTCTGAGGATGAGGGGGTTGACTTATGAGGAAAGGTTGAGTAGGTTGGGCCGCTACTCATTGGAATTCAGAAGAATGAGGTGATCTTATCGAAACATATAAGATTATGAGGGGGCTTGACAAGGTGGATGCAGAGAGGATGTTTCCACTGATGGGGGAGACTAGAACTAGAAAGCATAATCTTAGAATAAGGGGCCGCCCATTTAAAACTGAGATGAGGACATTTCTTCTCCGAGAGTTGTAAATCTGTGGAATTCGCTGCCTCAGAGAGCTGTGGAAGCTGGGACATTGAATAAATTTAAGACAGAAATAGACAGTTTCTTAAACAATAAGGGGCTTTGGAGAGCAGGCAGGGAAGTGGACCTGAGTGCATGATTGGATCAGCCATGATCATATTAGGTGGCGGAGCAGGCTCGAGGGGCCGTATGGCCTACTCCTGCTCCTATTTCTTATGTTCTAATAGACGAGAGGTAATTAGCGTGGGACAGGATCTGGACGTCTGATTTTTGGATGGGTTGGCGTTTATGAAGGGTGGAGGAGTTGAAGCTGGGAGGAGGCTGCTTTGGGGAAAATCAAGAGTAGAACTGACAAAAGTGTGGATAAAGCCTTTGGTGGAGGTGTGACATGGGCTGCTGACAGCGTGGAGGTGAGCAGTTTTGGTGTTGGATGGGATGTAGGGTTTGAAGCTCAGCTGTGGGACAAACAGTTGATTCTGCCAGAGGGAGGGGCAGGGCTGGGGGATGGAGTCGGTGGTGAGGGAGCAGAGTTTGTGGTGTGTGTATTCCTATTCTCTTGTTTCAGCTGTCTGTTAGCACACCTTGCACTCAGGTTAAGTAACTAATTTCTCCAACAATGTTGTCAACATGATCCTAAACAAAACAGGAGTTATGGGGAAAGAGCCGAGTTGGACTAATTGGATAGCTCAATAAGAGCTGGTACGGACACGATGGGCTGAATGGCCTTCTGCGTTGCATCATTCTATGAAAATTATTTTGCTTAATGTTAACATTAATGTCAATTGGTGACCCTTTCTTGTCAAATTGTAAGATTGGGTTGACCTTTGGGTGGGGACAGCGGATGTTCAGTGAAATTCTCAATGCGGTGCCTTGTGTTTTGTGCTAATTCTTTCTGTGCCTGTTCCTTACTCAGTTCACCAGCTTGGGTGTGTCTGCAAATTCCAACGAGCTGGGAACTTGCCAGCCCTACCTACAGCTTTAGCAACAACTGTTTCCTCATTTTTTAAAGTTAGCGGGAGGCAGCGGTTGAATCCACTCGGGCTCCAGTTCCCGGTAGCTGTCCCACAAGTCCTGTTGGAAAGTGGACTTTGGGTGCAGATAAGATTGAGCTGGACTGTGATGGACCTCAGAGCCTGCTGACGCTAACTGTCTCGGTTGAACTATGAAAGTTGGCCATCTGAGAATGGGGAACCTCCTGCATGTCAAACAGCTGAGAACATCAAACTTACTTATTTATGCCTATGGAGGTAGAGAAAACTTCAACTATTATTTGAAGCCTGTTTTTACCAGTTATCTGACTGAATTTAAAAACATTTAATCTGACTTTCAGTACTCCTAGTTGAAGGCCTCATACTCGAAGACTGAAATGAGAAGGAATTTCTTCACTCAGAGGGTTGTGAATCTTTGGCATTCTCTGCCTCAGAGGGCTGTGGGCGCTGAATCGTTGAGTATATTCAAGGCTGAGATCGATAGACTTTTGGACTCTAGGGGGAAATCGAGAGATTATGGCGATCGGGCAGGAAAGTGGAATTGAGGTCGAAGATCAGCCATGATCTTATTGAATGGCGGAGCAGGCTTAAGGGGCCGAATGGCTCACTCCTGCTCCTAATTCTTAGGTTCCCTTGCTGAAGCCTGGGCTTGAACTTAATGTTCTGTTCCACATATCCCACAGTGTGTGATGAAGAAATCCTCTTTTTCCACCTTTCCCTCCTCAAAATAATATTGTGTGCTAATGCACAGGCCGTGAGCAGAAAGATGCTATTCTGTTCATCAGGCAAGTGCTGAGCTAGCAAATGTCAGCGAGGGCCACAGTAGGGAGCTTCAGTGGCTCGAGGCTAAGGAAGGAGAGAGGTCAGAGTTCCCACTCCCGATTGCTATCCAGAGATCCCTGCTGGAAATTGCACAAGTGAAGCTCTGGTTAGGATAAGCAGAGGCTTGGTTGTGATGCCTTCCACGGTGGAATAGCCACCCAGCGCTGATGTGAAGAATGGTCACAAGCAATGTTCCTCTAATTTATTTCGGGTGTGCGGCCCATTGACAGTTTCACACATGTGCAAAATTTAAAATCAGAAAAACCGGTCCAAGGCTGTGTGGGATCGGCACAGAGCTGTGCGGCTTAGAGGGAATGTTGGTCACAAGCAATGTTTCCTCTCATTTTTTGGGAGGCTGCGGCCCATTTAGAATTTTGCCCATGCGCGGTTTTTCCCTGTAAAGGCCGGTGAGCCACCTGCATGGGACCTACAGAGTGCTGTCACGCAGCTTAAAGGGAGCATTGGTCACAAGGCCAAAGCACAGAAGGACTGCGGAATTATACTTCAACACTGGCTGGGGCCTTCAGGAGAGTTGGAGTAAATGGCGGGAGAGCAGAAATCAGTATCTTGTATTTAGGGCCCTTAGTTTTGGGTTCCGTCACAAGTGGAAACACCTACGTCTACCCTAACGATCCCCTTCATAATTTTAAAGTCATCTCTTAGAATTCAAAACTCGGCTACCCGTGTCCTAACTTGCACCAAGTCCCGCTCACCCATCACCCCCTGTGCCCACTGACCTACATTGGCTTCCGGTTAAGCAACACCTCGATTTCAAAATTCTCATCCTTATTTTCAGATCCCTCCATGGCCCTCGCCCCTCCCTATCTCTGTAATCTCCTCCAGCCACAGAACCTCCCCGAGATGTCTGCGCTCCTCTAATTCTGCCCTCCTGAGCATCCCTGATTATGATCGCTCAACCATTGGTGGCCGTGCCTTCTGTTGCCTGGGCCCCAAGCTCTGGAACTCCCTGCCTAAACCTCTCCACCTCTCTACCTCTCTTTCCTCCTTCAAGACACTCCTTAAAACCTACCTCTATGACCAAGCTTTTGTCACCTGCCCTAATTTCTACTTTTGCGGATTGGTGTCAAATTTTTATCGCATAATACTCCTGTGAGGCACCTTGGGACATTTCATATGTTAAGGGCGCTATATAAATTTAAGTTGTTGTAGAATGATTGAGCGAGTTGTCATTTTCTTCCATTCGGTTGCAGGTTTAACATTGAATGTTTTTTTGTGTGCTGCAGGGATATCATGTCTATATACAAAGAGCCACCTCCGGGGATGTTTGTTGTCCCAGACCCACAAGATATGACTAAGGTGAGACTGAGATGATAAGGGAACAAAGGGTTATGGGTAGCGGGCAGGGAAGTGGACCCGAGTCCATGATCAGATCAGCCATGATCGTATTAAATGGAGCTCGAGGGGCCAAATGGCCTATTCCTGCTCCTATTTCTTATGCGTTACATGTTACACGGTGCAGTATTTCATGTGGCATCCAACCAACGGCAATATTACATGGCAAAAGGCGAAAGGCTGCGGATGCTGGCAATCTGCAATACAAAGTGGAAATGCTCAGCGGGTCGGGCAGCACCTGTGGAGAGATAAACAGTTAGCATTTCAGGTCTGTGCACAAGTGAACCTCTAGTTAGGATAAGCTGAGGCTTGGCTGTGATGCCTTTCACAGTGGAATAGCTGTCCTGCACTGATGTGAAAAATGGTCACAAGCAATGTTCTCCGAATTTATTTTGGGCTGCGCATCCCGTTGACAGTTTCACGCATGTGCAAAATTTAACATCAGAAAAAACTGTCCCAGCCTGTGCGGGACTGGCAGGGAGCTGTGCCGCCGTGCAGCTTTGAGAGACCGTTGGTCACACGCAACGTCCGTCAGAAGTTGAAACCTTAATTCTGTTTCTCTCTCCGCTTCCTGACCTGCTGAGTATTTCCAGCCTTTTCTGTACAATGTTAATGCATTGGATTCACTGCTCCGGTAGAATAGAGTTAAATCCATGTATTGATATTTTAAGTGAATTGGCAAAAGAAAGATTTTGAACGTATTAATAGAAGTTTGCATTGCATAAGAATATAAGAAATGGGAGCAGGGGTCGGCCACATGGCCCCTTGATCCTGCTTTGCCATTCAATAAGATCAAAGCTGAACTTTTACACCAACGATATCATAAAGATAAACATCAGCCAGCTTGTGTTTAAGGGATGTAATTTACTGCTGCAGCCTTGATGGATCAGCTTGTAGATACTGCCCACCGCGTCACTCAGATTTACAGGTCAGGAGGTCCCTGGTCTGTGCTGACCCATCGGGTATCCGCCAGGGTGGCAGTTGCTTGCTACAAAAGGCTGTGGCCTTCCTGGGTTTGTGTGGGGGCGGGAAGCGGGGAAATCACCCAAGGGTCTTGCTCCTGATGCTCTCCAGTGACCCTTTGCTGGAACGTGCGCGTGCACGAACATCGAAGAGGCAAGATGAGACTGGGCTCTGCTACAATGCCCCCAACAAGCAAATATGGTACACAGCGGGAAACTAACCCGGATCCTTCCTGCTTTATCCTCAAATGCCCCTGTCAACTAGTTGCAAAGTGCATAGGGAGGCTGAGGATTAAGGTTGTGGAACTTATAATGTTCTATTGGTGCAATAAGGAAATAATATGATTGGGGCTGTATAATGGAGTGCAGCATTCCACGGGTGAATTTTTCTCTTGTCTGTTAACGCCCAGTAAAGTATCCTATCTTTTCTGCCTACAGATCCATGCTCTAATTACGGGACCCTTCGACACACCTTACGAAGGAGGCTTTTTTCTTTTTCTCTTTCGCTGCCCTCCTGACTATCCCATCCACCCGCCGAGGGTCAAGCTCATGACAACTGGAAACAACACGGTGCGGTTTAACCCGAACTTCTACCGGAACGGCAAAGTGTGCCTCAGCATACTTGGGTACGCACAGATTAAATCAGAGTCAGGAGAGGATAGTGCATATAAAGTAACTGGTTGTGGGTTGCATATGTACACTACTAGGCTGATTTGGGGCTAAGTCCAAACCCAAAAATTAGTTGAGGGATTCACCTCCAGCCCCCATCCCTTATTTTATGTCATTAGGCAAGTTGCTTTTTCGACCTTTCTGAGAAATGTTGGGAACCTGGGTCACAGATGAAAGAGACCTTGCTCTTAAAAAAGCTGTACAATTTAACAAGCACAAGGCAACATTTGGAACTTAACATCAGAGGTGCAAAATTCTGTAACATTTGTGCATTTTATTGTGTGGATGTGCAGTTTACAGTTTGGTCTTTTTCGGGGCTAGCATGGCGATGACATGCAGTGCGTGTGATATATATATATATATATTTATATACACACACACACACACACACATCTGCACACACATATGGGAGATGAAGTCCAGATTAAATCTGCCTGCAGCACTGTTAAAAACCTGTGCTGGTGACCGATTTAAAGGGAATGTTTGGAGACTGATTCCACAGACTACATTAAAGTGCGCTGATGTTTTGCACATGAACAAGGGAATTGGAATGAATACTCATCATGTTGGGATGGTTTTTGAGTCAACACTAGTCTTCTAAGAGATTTCTACTGTATTTTAAGGCATCGCTTTATTTTTTAAGGACATGGACAGGGCCTGCGTGGAGCCC
Source organism: Pristiophorus japonicus (assembly GCF_044704955.1). Taxonomy (NCBI): domain Eukaryota; kingdom Metazoa; phylum Chordata; class Chondrichthyes; family Pristiophoridae; genus Pristiophorus; species Pristiophorus japonicus. The sequence continues at coordinate 32,568,166 of NC_091997.1, read as the reverse complement.
AGCCCAGAGCATCTCTTCTGTACTCATATCCATTCAGTCCCTCATGACTGAGAACCCATATCACAACGAGCCAGGTTTTGAACAGGTGAGCTAAAGTACATTTAATATTGGTTAAAGCTTTGAGATCTACTTATACATTTGTAGTTTTGATTTTTTTAAATGAAAACTGTTGCTTTTAAGAGGAAGTTGGACATGGACATAAGGGAGAAAGGAATAGAAGAATGTGCTGATGAGGTTAGATGAAATAGGGTGGGAGGAGGCTCGTGTGGAGCATATACACCAGTTGGGCCGAATGGCCTGTTTCTGTGCTGTATGTAATAACGGGCTTGTGTTTTCTGAGTTTTTTGGTGATCTCCAGAGAGCTGAGATGTATGATTATATGATTGACAAACTATCTGTCGATGCGGTTTTGACAGATCCTGTGCTTCCCATTGTGTCCGTGAGTCTATCCGGTGTGGTGTTGAGCCGTAGAGGACAGACTGGTTCCTGGTTTCAATCAGCTCCTGTGCCATTTTGCTTACCTTGGCGGGGATGGTGGTCGAGGCGCTACAATTGGCCTTGATGCCTTGTATTGGGAAAGGGAAAATCGTCTCGGGTTTCCGTTTCCGGTCACTGCACGGTGACCTCTGCTGGAAGTGCACTTGGGTTGAGGGACAATCTTATTTGGTGCCGCATGTTGTAGTTGAAAAGCTATCACCATTCGTCATCAAGGCTTGTGCGTGAATAATAACCACACGGATGAGGTACTCTGGGCAACTGCTACCCATTGGAATGAACTCCAGCAATGACTTAACGCCTTCACGAGGCAAGGGAGGGAAATAGTGAAGGGGGCGAAAAGAGAAGATCCCGTTTTATAGTTGATGGGTTTAGTTTCACATGTGAAATTCACATGAGGTTTTATTGCTGTTTCCTCAATGGGAGCATTTTGCAAGGGTTGGCATGTGGTACCCACTCACCCGCCGTAATGCATGCATCACCCGTGACCTCTGCCACCTAGAAGGACAAGGGCAGCAGGAGCATGGGAACACCACCACCTCCCAAGTCTCTCAAATCTACCATTCCTTCATCGTCGCTGGGTCAAAATCCTGGAACCCCCTCCCTAACAGCACTGTGGGAGCACCTTCACCACACGGACTGCAGCAGTTCAAGGCGGTGGCTCACCACCACCTTCTCAAGGGCAATTGGGGATGGGCAATAAATGCCGGCCCTGCCGGTGACAATCATGTCCCAGAACTTTTCTTTTTAATTCCTCGATTGGTCTTTTTTGAACCGTCTACTTTTGCCCCCCTCTTGAAAAGCCGGTGAGCTGGCTGTGCAGGAGCTGCAGCCTAACGGGAACGTTGGAGAGGATGGGAAATGTGCAGGGTTATAAATATTATTGAATATATGCATTATCTGTAAAATTGCAACAAAAAAATCTTTACTTATTTACACTTTTTAGGAGAGGCATCCTGGAGACAGTAAAAACTATAACGAATGCATACGGCATGAATCTCTCAGAGTAGCCGTTTGTGACATGTTAGATGGCAAATGTCCCTGTCCAGATGCACTAAGGTAAGTCGTATATCACACTACTGATAGGGGTATAATTAGTAACTTGCCATCCATTGGTGTATTGGATCTAACCTTGCCTTGCATAGAGGGCGCATTCAACTCCGTGTGAAATGCAATTGGTTTGATTAATGTTCAAAATTATGAGAGGTTTTGATAAGAGTAGATGGGAAGAAACTATTCCCACTGGCAGAAAGGTCGGTAACCAGAGGTTACCGATTTAAGATAATTGGCCCCAAAAAAAAGAGGGGAAATTGAGAATTATTTTGTTTATTCAGCGAGTTGTTGTGATCGGGAACGCGCTGCCTGAAAGGGCGGTGGGAGCAGATTCAATAGTAACTTTCCAAAGGGAATTGGATAAATACTTGAAAAGGAGAAATGTGCAGGGGTCTGGGGAAAGGGCGGCGGGAGTGGGACCAATTGGATAGCTCTTTCAAAGAGCTGGCACAGGCCCGATGGGCCCAATGGCCGCCTGTGCTGTACGATTCCATGAATTCAAATGACTAGAGTTCACTAATTTTAGTATCTTGGCACTTTCCCACTAAAACACTTCAGAACTTTCCAATATTTTTAAAAGGAATTGTTTTTGGATGCTTGTGTTTTGCGGGCGGATGTGAAGGAGGTAGTAGAGAATAGTTAAACCACCACAAGGACACTTCTCCAGCTGACTGTGTACAGTTGGCTGCATTTAAATCAGATATGGGCAAAGTTGCTTTTAAGCTGCGCGGCCCACAATGTTCTGCAGCTCCCACACAGCTGGCTCACCGGCTTTTAAAGCCAAAAACCGCGCTCGTGTAGAATTTAGGATGGGTCCGCAAGGCCCCCCCAAAAAATAAGAGGAAGCATTTGATCCAGGTATAGTGGACAATCAATTAACGTGGGCAAATCGTCAAAACCCAAAGCAATGCTTCAAATCTTCAATTTTTTTAACAGGCATTAATAGTTGCTTTTCGCAGACAAAAAGTGGAAACATTTGTAAAGAAAGGAAGAACTTGCATTCATGTAGTGCCCTAGCGCATCGTCTGCATTTCAATTCTGCGTAGCTAATTCATTACATTTGAATGTACAGTCACTGTTGTTATGTGGGCAGAAGTAGCGGCCAATTTGCGGTCAGCAAGATCCCACAACCAGCCGTGAGTTGATCTATTTTGGTGGTGTTGGTTGTGCGAATCGTTTTTGGCCAGAGCACTGGGGAGAACTTCCTGCTCTTATTTGAATAGTGCCATGCAATGTTCCCTGTAATTCTGTTTCTGGGTGCGCGGCCCCTTTAAGTGACTGCGCAGCCCCTTTAAATGTTGGCATATGCGCGGTTATTCCAATTGAAAGGCCGACGAGCAGCCTGCGCGAGAGTTCCAGACAGACATGCAATTTAAGGGGAACATTGGTGCCATGGGATCCTTTGCATCCACCTCAACAAGTCACCAGCTGCTCTTGCATTCAATGCACGGTTTCAGCAGTCAGTGGGAGGCTCTGTCATGCATTTTTAAATCCTGCTAGGTGAAAGAAGCTTTAATCTCTGATTTTAAAAAACACTGTGGAGCCTCCTAACCAGCCCACTCCCGTACCTGAGTAGAGCGGCAATTGCTGCACCAGCTGTCCGTGAGTTCAGCATGTGCTGTGTTCATCAGCACACAGGTATCTTTCTGCTGACAGTTCCTGGCTACATTAGAAAGTTCTGAAATATTTTAAAACCCTGCACAAAGTACAGAAAGCTTTAGTCGTCTTTGTCCTTCCACTTTCAGATCTCAGCAGGATATTATAGACAGCTGGTTATAACAGACCAAACACCCATACACAAACTTTGTCTTTTATAAGCAGCTTACGCTGTTCAACATTTAGGCTCGAGTGGAGCATAAATGCCAGCATGGGCTGATTGGGCCGAATGGCCTGTTTCTGTGCTGTATATCCTATGTCATTTAACACAGTATGGCTGCAGCATAGGGACTGAGTGTAGCCAAGTTTGCTGACGATACCAAGATGGGAGGAAAAGCAATGTGTGAGGAGGACACACAAAATCTGCAAAAGGACATAGACAGGCTAAGTGAGTGGGCAAAAATTTGGCAGATGAAGTATAATGTTGGAAAGTGTGAGATCATGCACTTTGGCAGAAAAAAATCACAGAGCAAGTTATTATTTAAATGGAGAAAGATTGCAAAGTACCACAATACAGCGGGACCTGGGCGTACTTCTGCATGAAACACAAAAGGATTGTATGCAGGTACTGCAAGTGATCAGGAAGGCCAATGGTATCTTGGCCTTTGTTGCAAAGGGGATGGAGTATAAAAGCAGGGAAGTCTTGCTACAGCTATACAGGGTATTGGTGAGGCTACACCTGCGTGCAGTTTTGATCTCCATATTTACGAAAGGATATACTTGCTTTGGAGGCAGTTCAAAGAAGGTTCACTAGGTTGATTCCGGAGATGAGGGGGTTGACTTTTGAGGAAAGGTTGAGTAGATTGGGCCTCTACTCATTAGAATTCAGAAGAATGAGAGGTGATCTTATCGAAACATAAGATTATGAGGGGACTTGACAAGGTGGATGCAGAGAGGATGTTTCCACTGATGGGGGAGACTAGAACTAGAGGGCACGGTCTTAGAATAAGGGGCTGTCTATTTAAAACAGAGCTGAGGAGTAATTTCTTCTCTGCGGGTTGCAAATCTGTGGAATTCGCTGCCTCAGAGAGCTGTTGAAGCTGGGACATTGAATAAATTTAAGACAGAAATAGACAGTTTCTTAAACGATAAGGAAATAAGGGGTTATGGGGAGCGGGCGGGGAAGTGGAGCTGTGTCCATGATCAGATCAGCCATGATCTTATTGAATGGTGGAGCAGGCTCGAGGGGCCGTATGGCCGACTCCTGTTCCTATTTCTTATGTTCTCAGTGTTCAGCTTGACCACCAGCTGAGCTGCAAAGTCCACATCCAGTCATCACTAAGACTACCTACTGTCAGCCGTGGCTCAGTGGGTAGCGTTCTTGCCTCTGAGTCAGAAGGTTGTCCCACTTCAGACACTTGAGCACAAAATCTAGGCTGATGCTCCAGTGCAGTGCTGAGGGAGTGCTGCACTGTCGGAGGTGCTGTCTTTCAGATGAGACGTTCATCCGAGGCCCCGTCTGCGCTCTCAGGTGGATGTAAAAGATGCCCCGGCACTATTTCGAAGAAGAGCAGGGGAGTTATCCACAGTGTCCTGGGCCAATATTTATCCCTTAATTACCATCACTAAAATAGATTATCTGGTCATCATCACATTGTTGTTTGTGGGAAGTTGCTGTGTGCAAAATTGGCTGCAGTGTTTCTTAAATTGCAACAGTGACTACACTTCAAAAGTACTTCATTGGATGTAAAGCATTGTGGGACATCCGGTGGTCGTGAAAGGCGCTATATAAATCCAAGTCTTTCTTTCCACCTCCTGAAACATCATTCATCTTCATTCCTATCTTTCCCCATTACCAGCAAATCCCTCATCCATACCTTTGTCACCACCAGACTTCACTTTCCCAACACCCTTCTCGGTGATCTCCAGTGCTGCACTCTATGTAACCTCCCAACTCTTAAAGACCGCATCCTATAAGGCACAAAGTCCCACATATCTATCTTGCCTCTCCTTGCCAACTTCCATTGGTTCTCCATTCTTCAGCACATCCATTTCAAAATCCTTGACCTCATCAGCAAATCCCTCAAAGGCCTTGCTCTACCCTGCCTGCATCCCCCTCCACTCTCCCATTAATGTACTGCAGGTTTCCCTCCCCCCCCCCCCCCCCCCCCTCTCCCATTCTACCATTGCGAGCTTTCTCAGCCATTTTGCTCCCACATTATGGAACTGCCTCCCTCCATCCGTCCATCTTGGTACATCCCTCCCCAACTTCAAGGGCCTTCTCGAAAGAATACCTCTTCAACAGCATCTTGGCCACCTCCATAATCCTCCCTCCTACTCCTGCTCAGGTCTGAAACCCAATTGTGCAGCATTTTGCTGGGTTGAAAGCACTGTGTAAATGTAAGCAGATCTTTAGTTTCACCCAGTCACCTGCCAAATCAAGTCAAGGAGGGGAAAATAAAGTATGAGAGGATACTTGCAGGGAACATAAAAACTGACTGCGAAGAGAAAAAGATTAGTGAAGACCAATGTAGGTCTTTTGCAGACAGAATCAGGTGAATTTATAATGGGGAACAAAGAAATGGCAGACCAATTGAACAAATACTTTGGTTCTGTCTTCACGAAGGAAGACACAAATAACCTTCCGGAAATACTAGGGGTTCCAGGGTCCAGCGAAAAGAAGGAACTGAAGGAAATCCTTATTAGTCAGGAAATTGTGTTAGGGAAATTGATGGGATTGAAGGCTGATAAATCCTTAGGGCCTGAGAGGCTGCATCACAGAGTACTTAAGGAAGTGGCCCTAGAAATAGTGGATGTATTGGTGATCATTTTCCAACATTCTATTGACTCTGGATCAGTTCCTATGGATTGAAGGGTAGCTAATGTAACCCCACTTTTTAAAAAAGGAGGGAGAGAGAAAATGTGGAATTATAGACTGGTTAGCCTGACATCGGTGATGGGGAAAATGTTGGAATTAATTATTAAAGATGAAATAGCAGCGCATTTGGAAAGCGGTGACAGGATCGGTCCAAGTCAGCATGGATTTATGAAAGGGAAATCATACTTGACAAATCTTCTAGAATTTTTTGAGGATGTAACTAGTAGAGTGGACAAGGGAGAACCGGCGGATGTGGTGTATTTGGACTTTCAAAAGGCTTTTGACAAGGTCCCACACAAGAGATTAGTGTGCAAAATTAAGGCACATGGTATTGGGGGTAATGTACTGACGTGGATAGAGAACTGGTTGGCAGCCAGGAAGCAGAGAGTCGGAATAAACGGTCCTTTTCAGAATGGCAGGCAGTGACCAGTGGGGTGCCGCAGGGTTCAGTGCTGGGATCCCAGCTATTTACAATATACATCAATGATTTAGATGAAGGAATTGAATGTAGTATCTCCAAGTTTTCAGATGACACTAAGCTGGGTGGTGGTGTGAGAGCTGTGAGGAGGATGCTAAGAGGCAGCAGGGTGACTTGGACAGGTTAGGTGAGTGGGCAAATGCATGGTAGATGTAGTATAATGTGGATAAATGTGAGGTTATCCACTTTGATGGCAAAAACAGGAAGACATATTATCTGAATGGTGACCGATTAGGAAAAGGGGAGGTGCAGCGAGACCTGGGTGTCATGGTACATCAGTCATTGAAGTTTGGCATACAGGTACAGCAGGTGGTGGAGAAGGCAAATGGCATGTTGGCCTTCATAGCTAGAGGATTTGAGTATAGGAGCAGGGAGGTCTTACTGCAGTTATACAGGGCCTTGGTGAGGCCACACTTGGAATATTGTGTTCAGTTTTGATCCCCTAATCTGAGGAAGGACGTTCTTGCTATTGAGGGAGTACAGCGAAGGTTCACCAGATTGATTCCTGGGATGGCAGGGCTGACATATGAGGAGAGACTGGATCAACTGGACTTGTATCCACTGGAGTTTAGAAGAATGAGAGGGGATCTCATAGAAACATATAAAATTCTGACGGGATTGGACAGGTTAGAGGCAGGAAGAATGTTCCCGTTGCTGGGGAGTTCCAGAACCAGGGGTCACAGTCTAAGAATAAGGGGTAAGCCATTTAGGACAGAGATGAAGAGAAACTTCTTCATTCAGAGAGTGGTTAACCTGTGGAATTCTCTACCGCAGAAAGTTGTTGAGGCCAGTTCGTTAGATATATTCAAAAGGGAGTTAGTTGTGGCCAAAGGGATTAAGGGTTATGGAGAGAAAGCAGGAAAAGGGGTACTGAGGTTGAATGATCAGCCATGATCTTATTGAATTGCGGTGCAGGCTCAAAAGGCTGAATGGCCTGCTCCTGCACCTAATTGCTATATTTCTAAAGCTGCATTTTAGTGTGTGCAGCCATCATAACTGGCATACTGGAGGAGACTCGATGAGTAATGGAAATTGGTGGATAGTCCAGAGTCCATGGACTCTAGGGTCATATGTGTGATACAACAATTCCCTTGACTTGCATTTATATAGCGCCATTCACGACCACCAGACGTCTCAAAGCACTTTACAGCCAATGAAGTACTTTTTGAAGTGTAGTCACTGTTGTAATGTGGGAACCGCGGCAACCAATATGCGCACAGCAAGCTCTCCCACACAGCAATGTGATGACCAGATAATCTGTTTTTGTTATGTTGATTGAGGGATAAATATTGGCCAGGACACCGGGGATAACTCCTCTGCTCTTCTTCGAAATAATGCCATGGGATCTTTTACATCCACCTGAGAGAGCAGACGGCGCCTTGGTTTAACATCTCATCCGAAAGACAGCACCTCTAACAGTGCAGCGGAGGCTCCCTCAGTACTGCACTGGAATGTCAGCCTAGATTTTTTTTTTTTGCTCAAGTCCCTGGAGTGGGACTTGAACATAAAGCCTGCTGACTCAGATGAGGGTGCTACCCCCACTGACTGACACTACTAAATCTAAAAAGCACACTGCATTTAATCTCTCGGGCTTTGAGGTTGAGTTATGCTGGGCTGGAGGAGGTTAGTGATAGCTGGCTGTGCAAGGAAGAGATGGCTCACCCAATCTTCTGGCTGAAATCTGGATTAAGAATATTGGAGATTTCACTAACTCCATGGCTTTGCACAGAATGGATTGAAACAGCTAGGATTCTGCCCTGTCTACACAAAAAGCTTGATACAAGATCATTTATCAATTATTGAACATTTCTGTTGATAGCGTTTTCACGAGCAGGTTTGCAAATTGGTTTTAAAAAATCTGTAAAGCTACGACCTGTAAGATGCATTTTACTACAGTAAATTAAGTTTTATTTCAAAATGGGTGCAGCCTGAAATATTTAAAGAGTTAAACTACTGACTGATAATTATTGTGATGTTTCCGTTCACTCAGAAGTGTGATGGAGAAATCATTCATGGAGTTCTACGATTTCTATGAACTGTCTTGTAAGGACCGGCTTCATCTACAGGGACAAACCATGCAGGTACCATCATCATCGTCTCGCTTCCACTCGTCACTCACCACAAGACCCTCATCAGATGCTGCAACCCCTCCATGCCCTTTGCCCCCAGTTACTGACCACTGCCATCCTCGGCAAAATGATTGCTGGCTTTGTAAATAGCACCCTTTCCATGGACGTCATTCCCTCCTGCCCCTTTAAAACTTCCACCATTGGCACCTTCAAGACGGGAGGTCGATAAACTTTGGGGAAATTAGGGGACATGGGGATAGTGCGGGAAGGTGGAGTTGAGATAGAAGATCAGTTCGAGGGGCCGAATGACCCTGCTCCTGCTCCTATTTCTTATGTTCTCATGTTCCTTTTATAAAAAGCCAAACTTTAACCACCCCATTTCTAATGCTTCCCCCCACCTCCCCCCAAGATTAATAGATGAGGGGTGTTCTTACTTATAATTTACTCCTCAAAACAATAGGGTTGACAGCTCTATATGTTCACAGATTAATTAAGTATACAAGAATAATTATTTTTGACAATAATTAAACATGCACTTAATGGCAGCACTTGTGACAAAACCTTCACACGTTGCAGTTCCGAGTTCCGTGTACTTGGTCAGACCTTCGCATTGTGGAGTATCTGTTCCAACAGCCATTTATTGTACCTTTTTATTCCCCCAGCCCTTCTATGTGACAAACCATAGATTTCTATATTACCTAATACAATTAGCCTCTTTTGTCCCATATCAATAACTTCAGTTTTAACAATATCCCACAGGCAGGCTCAGCTGCCCTACTTTACGGCTCCTGATCTTTTTCAGATATACTCAGCAAGCCAGGCAGCATCTCTCCACAACTCTTGCCCGACCTCAGTGATTCCAGCCTTTACTCTTTCTGTTTAGTTCCAGCAGCTCTGCAGTTTTTTGCTTTTAGTTCATATCGTTTACCAAGTCCTACTCAGCAACCATCCCGTCCCCTTTTTGAAATCACGTTCCCCCAAAACATTCAAATCCTTGTCTTCATTTACAAATCCATTGTGGTCTTACCTCCACCTACCTCCCCACCTCTCCAGTCTCATCCTGGGACCCACACCCGGCTCACGCACACTGTTCTGCTCACTCCCACATGTGTGCTCTTAACACATGTTAACCGCGGTCTATAAATGTGTGTGTGTGCGCGCGCGAGAGTTTGTGTGCGCGCGCGAGAGTTTGTGTGCGCGCGCGAGCGAGTTTGTGTGCGTGCGCGAGCGAGTTTGTGTGCGTGCGCGAGCGAGTTTGTGTGCGCGCGCGAGCGAGTTTGTGTGCGCGCGCGCGCGAGTTTGTGTGCGCGCGCGCGCGAGTTTGTGTGCGCGCGCGCGCGAGTTTGTGTGCGCGCGCGCGCGAGTTTGTGTGCGCGCGCGCGAGAGTTTGTGTGCGCGCGCGAGAGAGTTTGTGTGCGCGCGCGCGAGAGTTTAGAAGGATGAGAGAGGATCTCAGAAATGTATAAGATTATGACAGGACTGGACAGGTTAGATGCGGGAAGAATGTTCCCGATGTTGCGGATGTCCAGAACCAGGGGACATAGTCTTAGGATAAGGGGTAGGCCATTTAGGACTGAGATGAGGAGAAACTTCTTCACTCAGAGTGTTGTTAACCTGTGGAATTCCCTGCCGCAGAGAGTTGTTGATGCCAGTTCATTGGATATATTCAAGAGGGAGTTAGATATGGCCCTTAATGATTTAGATGAGGGGATTAAATGTAGTATCTCCAAATTTGCGGATGACACTAAGTTGGGTGGCAGTGTGAGCTGCGAGGAGGATGCTGTGAGGCTGCAGAGCGACTTGGATAGGTTAGGTTATGTGGATAAATGTGAGGTTATCCACTTTGGTGGTAAAAACAGAGAGACAGACTATTATCTAAATGTTGACAGATTAGGAAAAGGGGAGGTGCAAAGAGACCTGGGTGTCATGGTACATCAGTCATTGAAGGTTGGCATGCAGGTGCAGCAGGCGGTTAAGAAAGCAAATGGCATGTTGGCCTTCATAGCAAGGGGATTTGAGTACAGGGGCAGGGAGGTGTTGCTACAGTTGTACAGGGCATTGGTGAGACCACACCTGGAGTATTGTGTACAGTTTTGGTCTCCTAACCTGAGGAAGGACATTCTTGCTATTGAGGGAGTGCAGCGAAGGTTCACCAGACTGATTCCTGGGATGGCGGGACTGACCTATCAAGAAAGACTGGATCAACTGGGCTTGTATTCACTGGAGTTCAGAAGAATGAGAGGGGACCTCATAGAAACATTTAAAATTCTGACGGGGTTAGACAGGTTAGATGCAGGAAGAATGTTCCCAATGTTGGGGAAGTCCAGAACCAGAGGTCACAGTCTAAGGATAAGGGGTAAGCCATTTAGGACCGAGATGCGGAGGAACTTCTTCACCCAGAGAGTGGTGAACCTGTGGAATTCTCTACCACAGAAAGTTGTTGAGGCCAATTCACTAAATATATTCAAAAAGGAGTTAGATGAGGTCCTTACTACTAGGGGGATCAAGGGGTATGGCGAGAAAGCAGGAATGGGGTACTGAAGTTGAATGTTCAGCCATGAACTCATTGAATGGCGGTGCAGGCTAGAAGGGCCGAATGGCCTACTCCTGCACCTATTTTCTATGTTTCTATGTTTCTTACGGCTAAGGGGATCAAGGGGTATGGAGAGAAAGCAGGAAAGGGGTACTGAGGGAATGATCAGCCATGATCTTATTGAATGGCGGTGCAGGCTCGAAGGGCCGAATGGCCTACTCTTGCACCTATTTCCTATGTTTCTATGTGTGTGTGTGTGTGTGTGTGTGTGTGTATATATATATATATATATATATATGAGTGTTTGTATGTGTAAGAATTTTAGAAGGATGAGAGAGGATCTCAGAAACGTATAAGATTCTGACAGGACTGGACAGGTTAGATGCGGGAAGAATGTTCCCGATGTTAGTATGTGTGTGTAAGAGTTTGTGTGTGTGTGTGGCGCGCAAGAGTTTGTGCGTGTGTGTATAGTGATCATTTGGAACTTTGCTGCAAAATACATGGGCACATTCGTCTCTCTTGCAGGATCCATTTGGAGAGAGGCGAGGGCATTTCGATTACCAGACCTTACTGCATCGCCTGCAGGCCATAAGGCAGCGATTAAAAAAGAAGAACGAGGAGGAAGCGATGGAGCCAGACTCTGACAGCAGCTCCTCGGGAACCGAGCAAGACAGCCAGGGCACCTCCCACCCCTAGAACACGAACACTGGGACAGGCGATGTCTGTGACGGTGACGATCCGAGGGAAACTGGGCTCAAGCTCGGGCGTCCAGGAGCGAGACCTCTCGCATGGTTTTGTACATAGACCAAAGATCAGGCATCTTTGTGGGCAGCCTGTTTCACTCAGCTTTTGCTTTGTAATGGTAGAAAGGAGAGAATTGGCTTGGGTAAGAATCACTTGATTATAATTTTTTTTTAAACATTTTAACTCTCCAATCCATACTCTCTTTTATTTTTATTTTGCCGGGTGCCGCTTTCACTGTTGAAGCGCTACTCTAATGCCCAGTTTACCCAACAAGGTTTAGTCTTGTGTCTCATTCATATCAGTACAGCCACCTGTAGGAGACAGTGTGGACGTTTAAGGGTTTTTTTTATACTGAGGTACACGTGGGAACGCCTCTGTGGGGAGACTTTCTCTGGTGTGATGAGAGTATCCGAGTATTAACGGGTTGAAGAGTTCCAGGCATCTTGCAGCTGCACCGTGTAGAGGGGTGGGCCCCTAGTCTGGTGTCAGTCAACCGTGTTTAAATGTTAACCTTAGAATCTGCCGAATTAATTTACTCCATTTAAAGAAAACTTCTCTCGAGTATGTTGTGGGATCTGTTGCGAATTAATACACGTGTATCTGTTTAAAAGGCCCTTTGATCTCGCAAACACAGTCCAGCACACTTTTTGTTAAATACACAGCAAATGATGCAACTAAAAAAAAATCTGTTTACTAAAGGGCTGCTTTTTATAAGCGTCTGTATTAATGACATTTGATTGTAAAAGTTTAAATGTTCCTTTAGTGTATACTAGCTCCTCATTTTTAACTCACTTGGATAAAACCTGCATTATTCATGCTTCCCACTCTTATGGAGGATTTCTGTAAAACTCATCAAGCACACGCCTCACTGACCTGTGGTATAACCCGTGTATATGGTTCCCTCTCTTAGCAAAGTACTAACTTTAAACAAAAATAAGACTCTTGTCTTATTCTACTGTGTTTTATCGGGCTTCCCAAAGGTGCATATTTGTTTAAAGGGAGCTGCCCGCGTGCTATATATCCGAACACCCATCTGAGAGAGACTTGCTTTGTCCGTTCACTGCAGTTTGATAGCTTTGTTTCTGACTATTCTGCAAATGTAAATACAGAAAGCTCGGTGAATTTATCGCAGTCCGAGTTCTAATCACACGCGTTGTATAATATTGCTGATTAACTCCACGTCGGGTGACTACAAGTTATCTGGAGGAGTAGCTTGTTCTGGGATCCGTTACCCAAATTTAGTAGCAGGCTTGTTTGGAGAGTTGTGGCATGGAGAAGGGGGTCCACGACAAAGATCCGACTAAGAGCAACTTAGGCTAACTGCTAGAAAAATCTGCTGAAAATATCCTATTGCCCAGCTGTCACAGAGTCTTGCATTGTGTGTTTATAGGACAGACGATCTCCTTTCATATATTTCTCTTGATCAAGTTTGGGGATGGTTTGTGGTCATATCGAATGTGTTTTTGCAGCAGCGATGCACTGTTCAATTTTTTTTATACTAACTTAAAAGCGGAGGTAAATATAAATCTTTTTTCATGTAGTTTGGCCTATTCCGACACCAATAAGGTTCCCTTCCCGCCCCCCTCTCCAGATCCTCACCGCGGTCCCAGTGTCACCCTCTCTCTCACTCAGATGCACCTTCAAACCCAGTCCAGGAAAAGGGACTGCGAAATTGTCCTTTGAGCCTCAGTAACTGACCCCAGTCTGATCCACGGTAGGTGTCGTTGTAACCTGCTTGACTTGCTGTTGTCCATTCAGGAATTGCTGGTTGGGTGAATAAAATAACTGGTGCCTGCTATCGCACACTTTTAAAATGTGATTGCAGACCCTGCTTGGGCAATGCCTGACGTCACCATAAATAATTGCCACATCCAATTCTCAGTAACGCCAGTAAAGATTCCACTCCCCCTTTCCTCGCTCCACTAAGCAGGGTCGTTTTTTTTTAAACTGTTGTATAATTTTGATTTTCTTAACTTCTGTACATTTCCCATTCGTGACTCCTGGGAGGGCAAACCCGTCTTTGCCTTGTGAGCGTCCGATTGAAGGCTGGGCGACTCGGAAGTGGCCCAATACAAGGCCCAGCGTGTAGTTTGATGAAATAGCAGCCAGTGAAATCGAGCTTATTGGATGAGAAAGAGAATCGGGATCCTGGCCTTCTGGGTTTGGGAGACTGATCCTCCGTGGTGAGATCTGTCACACCACCTGCCCTCATTCCCAGTACACCTTAGTCCCGAGTCCCGACCGGGGATTGTGGCTGTGAGTAGTTTCTCGATCACGTCAGAACAGGCATGTTACTGGGGTTGTTTCAGGACCAGAGTCAGGCCACTGATAGCAATGAAATAAATCCCCTCCCTCTCTCGGTGGTGATGAAAGTTCCTGTGATTTCTCCCTTGCATCCGTAGTCGCCCCAAACTCTGCTCGGCCTTGGTCCCGTGCCTTAATCACTGGGACAAGTACAAGATACCTGGAGCATTGTACCTGATGCCCCAGCGCTATAATGCCAGACTTTATCACTCCCAAGGCACAGCGCCACTGCTACGGGCATACGATCTTTATGTTGATGCCAAGGTTTTACGTATGCAAAGTGGCACGGTCCAGGGCACCTATGGGCGTCCAGTCTGACAGCGGTGTAACAATTTCTTGGAGACGAGGCCTTTCCCTCTTGGACGCTCTCGCGGGGGCCCGATGCACGCAATCTAGCAGTGAGAATGCAGCGGTTTCCACTCGCCGTGACGTCGTAGGAGGAGTGGGTGAGAGTTGCTCACCCCACCACCTCGTATCCGCTGATCGGATTTGCGGCGAGACAGGACAGGAGAAGGCAACGGGGGCCCAGCTCGGTGCTTCAGTGCAGCTAACGACCCCCACCCCACTCGGGGTTACTGCCTTTGAACAGTGATATTCAGGAAGACACAGTGACATTGGTTTCTTTACTCCCGAGATGTTCTGAATGAGCAGCTAACCCGCTCCCAACCCTTGCAACTGATAATCTAATGCACAATATTATCAGTCAAGTACTCAAATAAATTCTGAAATGCTTCAGCCCCAACCTTCGGCTAAGGAGTAATAATGGTTTAAAATCTCCTTCTCGTTGGCGCTTTAAATAGCTATTACTCCTTATTGCCATAGCGAGAACCTTCTAAATCATATTGCCATCAACTACAATAATCTTGCCCGTTCTCACACGGGTTAGAAAAGTCGAATTGTTAGCGATCTCTGAATAATTCGCTGCCTTGTAGCGCCGCCACCACCTAGTGGCAGTTAACCCATTCATTGCCATGTCGCGGTGACGCCATCGTTCACGCACAAACCCTGTGAAAATGGGAACAAGTGTACGAGTCAGTGCACTTTGATTTGTGCTGGTGAAAAGGTTCCAAGTGTAAAAAGACAAACCATGAAGTTTTCTTAACGTTGGTTCCCTTTTCATGAACTCGAATATACATTTTAGTCTCAATATTTCAGCGTTAAAGTTGAGGGGGGTGGGAAAACAGCTGCAAAGAAACCTCGGTGTGGTGGGAGGGGGTTACGACTTAGCCCTGGGAGTTTAGCTGCTGATTATATATTGATATAAGCCATCTCTGCACAGCTTGTGGTCACACTGCAAAAGGGATCCTCGGACTCAAAAAATTAAGTCCCAGCTCTCAATATATTATTGGGAAGAGTTTGAGAGTGTTGCTGGCAGCTGACGGCAAAATTGCTGTTGCAAGTGTTTGCAACTGGCGGTCGCGGCTCTCGACGTGGCGCAGTAGGGCGGCCTCTGGCCAGTGCCGATTTGAGCTGGTGTCGGTGCTACAGTTGGCCTTAGCACCCCTGCCTGGGAATGGGATACAAGGTGCCAGGATTTCCAATCCTGGACCGGGACTCAGCGACTCCCACCGGAAAATGTGAGCGCATAGATCGGATGCCCCAGATAGATCAAATAGGAAGGCTTCCACAGGAATAGGAGTGGGCAAGATAAGAGAGGCAGGCCGAGAGTGGAACCGCTCCCAGCGATGTTTGAGGCCATACAATTATGGTTAAAATTCACAATTACTCATTCGCCCCAAGCTACCCAAATAATTGGCCTGACTCCTTTTCTGCAAAGCTCTGCATGATGGCAGTATGCCTAGTTTCGAGTGAGCGGCTCTTGAACTGTTTAGGACTAGGTGGTTTTCTGAGAATTGTCGCCTTTGATGGTGACTATGTGGTTCGGTGGTGCAGGGCCAGTGGGGCTGGGGATGTTGTGACGGATTTCAGCAGGGGGTGAGTCAGACGTGTTGGATTGAGCTCTGGCTGGACCTTGTTTGCTCCCTGTTCTCCGAGTACTGTGACGCAGCGGTAACTTTGGCCGATTAGCTAGCGATTAAATAAGGTCGTTTTTCTTCCTTTTCCCATTTTCTGTTTGTTTCTCTCTACTCTTCCTCCTGTCTCCCTCGTTATATCCATAGCTGAAAACAATGCTCGGTAGCCAAGATCATTTGTACACGTGGATCCGTGCTTATTTTCATCAGAATAGCGGTTCAGAGACACAGATAAAATTTCTATTTGTTCAGGAGCAGTCGGACATGATGAATGTGACCTGAATATTTCATTAAACGTATTACACCAATCTGCAGCCCTTGATGGTCAACCATGAATATTTTTCCAATGCTGAAAAATATTTTTACGTTCTGCAACATAACTGCAGGCCTCCAGAGACCCGTAAATGTATAATGTGAGGGTCTTCAGGCGGTGTAGGGATAGAATCCGGGTTTCTCTAAAGTTTGTGGCAAGAGACTTGACACATCGAGACTTAACAACACAATTTATTTTCTCTCTCGGACGGATGTCTTTATTTAACTTAAGACAGATCAGTCAGCCACCCCCCCCCCCCCCCCCGCCCAGTTTAGTTCGTAAACACACCTGCCACTGGGGAACCGTGTTACACAGACCAGAGGTGACCCAGGATCCAATTCATGGCATGTAGTGAGTTAGCTGCTCCCAGCCAGTGGGGATGCGATCGTTCACCTCAGCACCCGTGGGCAAGGGAGGTGTGAAACAATCGTCCACTGTTTCTGTTCCTGGTCGGTGGTCAGAAGCCCCTGGTGGAAAGTAAACACTTGTGGAATTTGGGTGGGGACTCGATCGGGTCCAGGTGTGACGCACTCCGTGGCCAAGCAGCCTGCAATTTGCCCATGAAGAATGGCATCTGGGGCAAGCTACAAAGGGGACCTCGGCTGCTTGGCAACCATACCCTGCAAGAGTTTGGTGCTTTCAGGAAAGGAGGAAAGGGTAAAATTGACAAAGGGATTGTTTTATGGACATATCATGTCTGGTTTAACATTTCTAAATCCCCTAAAATAAAGCCACATCCGAGATTATAATCCAGGTGAGATGATCGCTGCTTTTATCCTTTTCAGTGTTAGAAACTACACTGCAATTACTGGCAGTGTGAGGATTTGCTCCTGTAAGTGGGTAGATTTGATATGAAATCGAACAGAACTGCAATGTCACTTTCTGGCTGAGGTAGTTCTGATCCAAACGCTTGGTGTTCCCAGTCAGATTCGTCCGTGATGCATTCCACCTGGTTTCCCAAGGGTTTGAGCTGGCGTGGGAACAGTTTGGCAGCTTTGTGTACGATCTCTGTTGGGTTAATGGCCATGCATATCCACTAATCCACTGTAACTCTGTCCACTAATTTTGCTGCAAAACCACGCAATCGCAAAAGAGATCAGACAACTTGCATTGGGATGTATGTCTTTTATAATCTACGTTGTAATGTACCGTTAACGGCTCAGTTAGGCATCTACTCGCCCGCAGAACAAAAGTGAAGCGTGGTCCAGCAAAGGCGGGGTGGTGAACATCATTTTCAGTTCCGAGCCTTGTTTACACTGCACAGATATCCAAATCCTAGCCTGTTGCAAACACGGCGGAACAACCATTTGCCTTTAAATCTCATTTGCAATTGGAGACGTTTCACTATACCAATCGATCAGTGGATACTGACCAACCCAGAACTGGTGCTGCATATCCTCCTACTTTCGAGCAGGTTTGTCTTTTCTGGTCTGAAACTACCTGTGTATTAAAACGAGTGTTCTCGTGAGACTCTGTCCTGTAACTGAACTGGAACGAATGCTTTTAACAAATGTAAGTTAGTACGTTTGGTCAGTTAATAGATTAGCACAGTGTTCGATGATGGTCCAATGGGGGTTCTGGTCATTTGTGAGGATTATTGCACTGCTTTATGTGGACGACAGGGTAAAAGTTTGGCGCGCTCCAATTGTGATTAGTTTCACTAAGATGGGTGTTGTATTTCGAGCAGTAATTTGTCGAACTGGAATTTATTGTGCTAGAAATGGATCCCACTGTATTGAAGGCTGTAGTGCTGTGATTGCTAGCAAGTGGCATCCCTCGATTTGTAACCAAAAGGCTTTTATGAGTATTGTCTGCTACAGAAATGCAAGTTCTGAGAACAGGATAGCCAATGTTGCGTTAGTGGGCTGTAACGTTTGACAAATGACCACCAATAGAACGCGAAGGACGGGTGAGGGTGGACAACTTGATGCCAAAGCATTGGCCTATAACGTATGTTCATCAGGATGATGTTGGAACACACGGGTGGAGACCTAAGCAAGTAGCAGAGTGCACCTCCTAGAAAACACTTACTGAATCCACCCAGAACACACTCAGTCTGTACTTCAGTCCTCCCTAGTACTGCTCATTCTGTTCAATTGAGTCTTGCATTTAATATGGTTACTGGTGACCAGAACGTTTGTTTGATTCTTGATGTGAACTCTGCGGACCTCGCCTTAAGCTGTGGCGCGCAACCGGTTCCAATCCCGCAGCAGGCAAGACCCCCGACCCCCAACACCCGCCGCCCATGTGACCCCTTTGACATTCACCAGGGACAAGTTCCCAGGGGCTGGAGATGGCAGGGGAAGGTCAGGGTTCAAGTCGCTGAAAGCAGCGTCTCAAGGGAGCGCCACGCACTGAGCTACAGGGTATAGGTAACGTGAGAGAATTGTGTCCTGCCCTCTTTCAAAAGGCTTGCAAACCAGAGCTCCTCCAAATAACCAGAGAACACTTGTGGAGCTCATTCGGGTCAGATTGGCCGAGGGTTTGGCCCCTTTCCCCCAGGAGAGTATCCGCTGTCTGCCATTGGTGTATTTTGATAGCCCCCTCCTCTGCACCAATCAGATCTTATCTTCTTTGCTGTTAAACCCAGTTGCTGGGATTTTTTTATTGTCCAACATTTGATCGACACTGGGATGGGCGAATGTGGGGGTGATCCTGCTCCATCCAGAACAGGATATTCTCGGATTCATCCCATGGCCTGAGCAAAGTCGGAGTTGGCAATTCTGCAATTGGCATCTTCCCTTCCCCTCCCCCCCGCTATCTCCTGCTGCCTGCTGGAACCGTGCTTGCCTGCCAGGCATGGAGAGGCGGTTTCCCACCAGTGCCGCGCAACGCTCTTGCCGTACACCCTGCCGACGCGCATACCATGAGCAGTGGTCATTTGCAGGAGATGCTGGCCGGGCAGCTGGTGGGTCTGTGCGTTGCACCTCAGCAACGAGGCAGGAGAGGAAAAAAAGAAAATATCACTCGAGAGATAAGAACTTTAGGTGAAAGTTCTCTGCTCTCAGCTCTTTCAGTAGATGATAACACACTGGTGGTTTGCATTTGGTTTCTCATGTTCACGACACCTGTCGGGCTGCCTTGTAAGACAAACCGCCTGAGCCAGACGGAGCTCTCGGGAGAATGTCTGGGTAGTGAAAGTATCAGATGCGCTGCTGTGCTAGTTCTCGTCTCCCATCAGCTCCCATCTCCTGGCGAAAAACTCCCATAACGAGTGGGTGATGATTCACCAGCTTGCCGAGACGCCCCTGAAGTGGCTACCGGGTATAATCTTCCTGTTGTATCGCTCACCATAGGTTATACGCTCTTGTGTCCATTGTGAACGAGCTTCGTACTTTATTCAAGGTAACAGGAAGGAGGGGTAAAGCACCAGTGAATTGTTTGTGGGTATTTCCATTGTGAATGGACAATCCAGTAATGCTGGTTGGCCTGGGCGGGCTACGTCACCAATTTAACAAATGCAGGCGGCTAAAGACTGTCTAATCGTGGTTAACAACTAATATGCAAACTAGGAATAAGCACTGATGTTTATATTGTTTCATATTGTATATAAGTGACAATTGACATTTATGGTGCAATAAAATTTGCTGATGGCAGAAAATTTACAAACTTGCATGATTGTCAAACTTTGCTTCATTGTGTTTTTCGCACCAGTGAGGATGGGGCCACGGGTTTGCTGTGGTTGAAAGCAACAACTTGTATTTATATATGGCCTTTAATGTAGTGAAATGCCCGTGGCACTTCACAGGAGTATTGAGATAAAATATTTGACACCGAGTCGCCTAAGTAGAAATTAGCGCAGGGGACCAAAAGCTTGGTCAAAGAGATAGATTTTAAGGAGCATCTTGAAGGAGGATAGAGAGGTGGACTTAAGGACGTGGCCCTAGAAATAGTGGATGCATTGGTAGTCATTTTCCAACATTCTATAGACTCTGGATCAGTTCCTATGGATTGGAGGGTAGCTAATGTAACATCACTTTTTAAAAAAGGAGAGAAAACGGGGAATTATAGACCGGTTAGCCTGACATTGGTGATGGGGAAAATGTTGGAATCAATTATTAAAGATATAGCGCATTTGAAAAGCAGCGACAGGATCGGTCCAAGTCAGCATGGATTTATGAAAAGGAAAACATGCTTGACAAATCTATAATTTTTGAAGGATGTAACTAGTAGAATGGACAAGGGAGAACCAGTGGGTGGTGGTGTATTTGGATTTTCAAAAGGCTTTTTGACAAGGTCCCACACAAGGGATTAGTGTGCAAAATTAAAGCACATGGTATTGGGGGTAATGTATTGACGTGGATAAATAACTGGTTGGCAGACAGGAAGCAAAGAGTAAGAATAATCCTTTTAAGAATGGCAGGCAGTGACTAGTCGGGTACCGCAAGGTTCAGTGCTGGGACCCCAGCTATTTACAATATACATTAATGATTTAGACAAAGGAATTGAATGTAATATCTCCAAGTTTGAAGCTGGGTGGCAGTGTGAGCTGT
This sequence comes from Pristiophorus japonicus, assembly GCF_044704955.1. Classification (NCBI taxonomy): domain Eukaryota; kingdom Metazoa; phylum Chordata; class Chondrichthyes; family Pristiophoridae; genus Pristiophorus; species Pristiophorus japonicus. Next base: position 32,547,237 of record NC_091997.1, on the reverse strand, counting down.
GAGAAGGATGCTAAGTGACTTGGACAGGTTAGGTGAGTGGGCAAATGCAGTACAATGTAGATAAATGTGAGGTTATGCACTTTGGTGGCAAAAACAGGAAGGCAGAATATTATCTGAATGGTGACAGATTAGGAAAAAGGGAGGTGCAATGAGACCTGGGTGTCATGGTACATCAGTCATTGAAAATTGGCATGCAGGTACAGCAGGTGGTGAAGAAGGCAAATGGCATGTTGGCCTTCATAGCGAGAGGATTTGAGTATAGGAGCAGGGAGGTCTTACTGCAGTTGTACAGGGCCTTGGTGAGACCACACCTTGAGTATTGTGTGCAGTTTTGGTCTCCTAATCTGAGGAAGGACATTCTTGCTATTGAGGGAGTGCAGCAAAGGTTCACCAGCCTGATTCCCGGGATGGCAGGACTGACATATCAAGAAAGACTGGATCGACTAGACTTATTTTCACTGGAATTTAGAAGAATGTGAGGGGATCTCATAGAAACATATAAAATTCTGACGGGATTGGACAGATTAGATGCAGGAGGAATGTTCCCAATGTTGGGGAAGTCCAGAACCAGGGGTCACAGTCTAAGGATAAGGGGTATGCCATTTAGGACCGAGATGAGGAGAAACTTCTTCACTCAGTGAATTGTGAACCTGTGGAATTCTCTACCACAGAAAGTTGTTGAAGCCAATTTGTTAGATATATTCAAAAGGAAGTTAGATATGGCCCTTACAGCCAAAGGGATCAAGGGATATGGAGAGAAAGCAGGAAGGGGTTACTGAGGTTGAATGATCAGCCATGATCTTATTGAATGGCGGTGGTAGGCTCGAGGGGCCGAATGGCGGTGCAGGCTCAAAGGGCTAAATGGCCTTCTCCTGCACCTATTTTCTACGTTTCTATGAGAGGTTTAGGCAGAGAGTTCCAGAGCTTAGGGCCCAGGCAAATGAAGGCACGGCCACCAACAGTGGAGTGATTACAATCGAAGATGCTCAAGAGGGCAGAATTAGAGGAGCGCAGACATCTCAGGGGGGTTGTGGGGCTGGAGGAGATTAGAGATAGCGAGGGATTTGAACATTTTGAAATCGAGGCATTGCTTAACCGAAGCCAATGTAGGTCAGCGAGCACAGGGCCAGCTTACAATTGCACAACGCAGGAGGCCATTCGGCCCACATGCCTGTGCTGGCTCTTTGAAAGAGCTATCCACTTAGTCCCACTCCCCCCTGATCTTTCCTACTTTACAACAATGACAACACTTCAACAGTACTTCACTGGCTGTAAAATGCTTTAGGATGTCCTGAGATCATGAAAGGCGCTATATAAATGCAGGTTCTTTTCTTTCATAACCCTGCCAATTTCTTAATTCCCTTTTGAAAGTTACTATATTGAATGTTTCCACCACCCTTTCAGGAAGTGCATTCCAGATCACAACTCACTGCATAAATAAACTTCCCATCTCCCTGCCACCCCCCCCCCCCTCCCCGGTTCCTTTGCCGATTACTGCCCCTTCTGCCAGTGGAAACAGTTTCTCCCTATCTACTCTATCCAAATCCTTCATAATTCTGAACACCTTGAATTAAATCTCCCCCTTAACCTTCTCTGTCCGAAGGAGAACAATCCCAGCTTCTCTTAATTTCTCCACATAACTGAAATCCCTCATCCCTGGTACCATTCTAGGACATCTCTTCTGTACCCTCTCCAAGGTGAGAGCGCGCATTACTTTTACAAGAGATTTTTCTGCTGGGATCTCTCCTGTGAATGCAGCAGATTGATCTTGGGGTAGACGGCAGATTCTGCCAGCTGTCCAGTACCGTTTGCATGTGTGGATGGCAATTTCCAGGCAGACTATTCAACCGTGAGAGGCATGACACTGTCCTCATTTGACACACACACACACAGATTCAGGACAGGGTCACAGGATACTGCTCAGCAGAAGGAACCCTGGCTGATTTTAATTACCTCCCCCGCCCAGCAAAGCTCCGAGACCATGGAGGGACTGGAACATACCAGTATGAGAATTTTAAGAATCGAAGCTAGCAGTGTTGACTGAAAAGGCTGCCCATTTCCTTCTCCTCCGGCACTATGGAAAGGGAGCTTCATTTCTGGCAGCTGCTGGGTTGCAGTTTGCACAATGAAAGCACTGCATTAGTTTGTGGAGCCAGGCAGAGACAGCAGCTGCCCAGAGGCAGGAAGAAGATATTCCGAGGGTGACCTAACTCGGTCAGCTCAACTGCTGGGCGTGACACTTTGATCGAGCTAAAAGCAGGTTTGAGACTGCCGCCTGCCTCTGGGCACCGGTTCGAGCCGGACTTAAAGGAGCAACGGGAAAGCCCAAACCTTTGACAGCATTGAGCTGCTGTCGGGAGTCAATCGTGTAACAAGTGCTGGCTTTCCGCAAGCTGCCTGTAGCTGGGTTTATCAATCACAGGGAAGTGAGGACTCAACACTTGGTGCAAAAATAAAACCCTCTTACCATTGTACCTGGTTTGTTTTCACAAAATTTAATTGCAGCTTTTGAGTTACAAAGCACAACTGCTGGTGACAGGGCGGTTCCCATTTCTGGCACAGACTCCTCCCCCAGGGGAAACAGGAAGTGTTTAGTCATGATACGTGATGGATCAACTCGTTTGTATTACTGACACAATTACAAGTTTTAGTATTTCCGTGGACCGAGCCAGATCTTCCTGCAGGTCAGCCTCCTGACTCTGAGCCATAGCACCATCTCTTGGCCTGCAGTTCTCTGAAATACACTAGCGAATTAAGATTTTTAACCAGATCTATAATCAAATGACATCTACTTACTCCCCCTCTACCTCTCTCTCCCTCCACCCCTCCCCCTATCTCTCCCCTTTCCTCCCTCCCCTCTTCCTCCCTTTCCCTCCATCCCCTTCTCCTCCCTTTCCCTCCATCCCCTCCTCCCTTTCCCTCCAAAATTCAAACTCTGTCACTAGCATTTTAAAGCCCAATCACCTCTGCGCACAAACTCAATTAGCCGAGTTGTAAACACTGGGAGAACGATCAACCATATAACTCTGCAAGTATCAGGTATAACAATACTAGAAGTTACCACTGCAATAAGACCCTTAGCGAGCCCAGAATTTGAACATTGACAGTTTTACACTAAACTTTGATGCTAGTACCAGAACTCTAAAAAGTCAAGTTACAGACTTTTTTCCTCCTTGCCCAGTTTGAAATTTTTATTTTTCTCATGGCAAGCTTTCATCAGCTTCTTCCGGAGTGACGTCCCGGGAGTATAGATCGGAGAAGAGTGCAGGCAGCCAGTACTGAGGCTCCTCGGGAGCCTGTTTGTCAATCCACGCCAAGCCTTCCTTCAACAAGTGCTCCTGAAAGAGGTTAAAAGTTTTATAACCCGAAGGTTTTATGACACAGTTCACATCCAACTTGTTGACTACATGTTCACTGCAATCTGCCAAATTCCCAACCTCCCACATTGGGTAATTTAATTACCCAGGGAGTGGTGAGAATGTGGAACTCGCTACCACAAGGAGTGGTTGAGGCGAATAGTATCGATATATTTAAGGGGAAGCTGGATAAACTTCTGAGGGAGAAAGGAATAGAGGGACACAAAAGCAAAATACCATGGATGCTGGAATCTGAAATAAAAACAGAAAATGCTGGAAATACTCAGCGGGTCAGGCAGCGTCTGTGGAGAGAAGCAGAGTTAACGTTTCGGGTTGATGACCCTTCGTCAGAACTGGTGAATGTTCGAAAAAAACAGATTCTTGAGGAGTACTGAAAGGGGGAGGGGAGGAAGGAACAAAAGGGAAGGTCTGTGATAGAGTGGAAGGCAGGAGAGATTAGAGAGATAAAGGGGTTGACGGGCCAAATTGAAATGGAAGAGACGTATATGCTGATAGGAGGCTCGTGTGGAGTATAAACACCAGCATGGACCCGTTGGGGCTGAATGGCCTGTGTCGTGCTGTAAACTCGATGTAATTCGATGCAACTTGCCACGGTGACAAAATCGTGAAGGATCCAAGATGTGTGATCAAGTCCTGTTCACAAACAGCAACATTTAAAGAGGAACTAACGGAACATATTGTATGGAAGCTTTCCGACAGACCCACGTCTGTCCGATTGCAAAGTATAATCCACCAAAGATTTTCCTGGTTATGCTTCATACTCAGCCTTCACATTGCAAGTGGCCATTCGCTGACTAATTATCTGCCGTGCACAGGTCCAGGGTGAACGAGATCACCAGGAGCGAATGGCAACGTGAGACCCAGCACTTTAAGAACTTAAGAAATAGCAGGAGTAGGCCATACGGCCCCTCGAGCCTGCTCCGCCATTCAATAAGATCATGGACTCAGCTCCACTTCCTCGCCCGCTCCCCATAACCCTTAATCCCTTATCGGTTAAGAAACTGCCTATCTCTGTCTTAAATTTATTCAATGTTCCAGCTGCCACAGCTCTCGGAGGCAGCAAATTACACAGATTTACAACCCTCGGAAGAAATTTCTCCTCATCTCAATTTTAAATGGGCGGCCCCTTACTCTAAGAGTATGCCCTCTAGTTCTAGTCTCCTCCATCAGTGGAAACATCCTCTCTGCATCCACCTTGTCAAGCCCCCTCATAATCTTATACATTTCGATAAGATCATCTCTCATTCTTCTGAATTCCAATGAGTACAGGCTCAACCTTTCCTCATAAGTCAACCCACTCATCTCCGGAATCAATCTAGTGAACCTTCTCTGAACTGCCACCAAAGCAAGTATATCCTTTCATAAATGTGGAAACCAACATGCAGTATTCCAGGTGTGGCCTCACCAATACCCTGTATAACTGTAGCAAGACTTCCCTGCTTTTATACTCCATCCCCTTTGCAATAAAGGCCAAGATTCCATTTGCCTTCCTGATCACTTACTGTATCTGCATACTATCCTTTTGTGTTTCATGCACAAGTACCCCTAGGTCCCGCTGTACTGCGGCACTTTGCAATCTTTCTCCATTTAAATAATAACTTGCTCTTTGATTTTTTTCTGTCAAAGTGCATAACGTCACACTTTCCAACATTATACTCCATCTGCCAAATTTTTGCCCACTCACTTAGCCTGTCTATGTTCTTTTGCAGATTTTTTGTGGAAGCCGTCCATTGCCAGTGGACACCATGGAACATCCAATGTTTTACAGAGAGGAATTATCAAACTATTGTCTAAATTTACTAATGGGCACTATTAGTTCATTATTTATTAGCAGTGCCCTTTTTATTCTTAGTATCAGCTGTGGCTCAGTGGGTAGCGCTATCTCTCGCCTGAGTCAGAAGGTTGTGGGTTCAATTCCCCACTCGAGACTTGAGCAAAAAAAAAATTTAGGTTGACACTCCAGTGCAGTACTGAGGGAGCGCCGCACTGTCGGAGGGACAGTGTTGAGGGAGCGCCGCACTGTCGGAGGGACAGTACTGAGGGAGCGCCGCACTGTCGGAGGGACAGTACTGAGGGAGCACCGCACTGTCGATAGGGACAGTACTGAGGGAGCACCGCACTGTCAGAGGGGCAGTACTGAGGGAGCGCCGCACTGTCGGAGGGGCAGTGCTGAGGGAGTGCCGCACTGTCGGAGGGGCAGTGCTGAGAGAGCGCCGCACTGTCGGAGGGGCAGTACTAAGGGAGCGCCGCACTGTCGGAGGGGCAGTGCTGAGGGAGCGCCGCACTGTCGGAGGGGCAGTACTGAGAGAGCGCCGCACTGTCGGAGGGGCAGTACTGAGGGAGCGCCGCACTGTCGGAGGGGCAGTACTGAGGGAGCGCCGCACTGTCGGAGGGGCAGTACTGAGGGAGCGCCGCACTGTCGGAGGGGCAGTACTGAGGGAGCGCCGCACTGTCGGAGGGGCAGTACTGAGGGAGCGCCGCACTGTCGGAGGGGCAGTACTGAGGGAGCGCCGCACTGTCGGAGGGGCAGTACTGAGGGAGCGCCGCACTGTCGGAGGGGCAGTACTGAGAGAGCGCCGCACTGTCGGAGGGGCAGTACTGAGGGAGCGCCGCACTGTCGGAGGGGCAGTACTGAGGGAGCGCCGCACTGTCGGAGGGGCAGTACTGAGGGAGCGCCGCACTGTCGGAGGGGCAGTACTGAGAGAGCGCCGCACTGTCGGAGGGGCAGTACTGAGAGAGCGCCGCACTGTCGGAGGGGCAGTACTGAGGGAGCGCCGCACTGTCGGAGGGGCAGTACTGAGGGAGCGCCGCACTGTCGGAGGGGCAGTACTGAGGGAGCGCCGCACTGTCGGAGGGGCAGTACTGAGAGAGCGCCGCACTGTCGGAGGGGCAGTACTGAGGGAGCGCCGCACTGTCGGAGGGGCAGTACTGAGGGAGTGTCGGAGCTGCCGTCTATTGGATGAGACACATTAAACAGCGGCGCTATCTGCCCTCTCAGGAGCTAAAGATCCCATGGCACTATTTTTACAAGCAGACGAGTAATCTCTGGTGTCCTGGCCAATATTTATCTCTCAATCAACATCACTAAAACCTGGTCATTTATCACATTGCTGTATGTGGGAGCTTGCAGTGCGTAAATTGCTGCGTATCCAACATTACAACAGTGACGACACATCAAAAAGTACTTCATTGGCTGTAAAGCGCTTTGGACGTCCGGTGGTCGTGAAAGGCGCTATATAAATGCAAGTATTTCTTTTTTTTTAAATAGTAACTTTCCAGCTACAAAGAGATCCATGTTTTGAGACAGAATCGAGACAATATTCTGCTCCCGGCTCAATGCCTTCACACCATTCCCTCTCGGTCAATCAGCCCAACCCTGATCATAACTGGACAGGACAGGACACTGTTAGAGAGAGCACACTGCAACAAGTGCACATACATACCAACACCTGGTTAGTGCGTTCACTCTCCCACTTCAGGCTGGATTTGATTTCGCTGACCGTCACATATCCATTCTTCTGTAAGACAAGTAGTGGATAAGTTAGACCTCTCGCCATCTTGTAACCAAACGTTTTCTGTGAAATGCAAGACTTGGGAGGAGGGTTTCACCCCAGTTTCTCTCGCTTGTGCCCTTTGTCAACATAACAAAAAAAACCAGATGATCTGGTCATTATCACATTGCTGTTTGTGGGAGCTTGCTGTGTGCAAATTGGCTGCCGCGTTTCCCACATTACAACAGTGACTATACTCCAAAAGTACTTCATTGGCTGTAAAGCGCTTTGTGACATCCAGTGATTGTGAAAGGCGCTATAGAAATGCAAGTCTTTCTTTTTTTTCTTGCTGCCCGCTCTCCGTGCTCAAATACATCTCAGCCAAAAGACGGCACCTCCGACAGTGCAGCACTCTCTCAGCACTGCACTGGAGTGTCAGCCTAGATTTTTTTCATTAGATTTTTGGACCCTAGAGGTATCGAGGGATATGGGGATCAGGCGGGAAAGTGAAGTTGAAGATTATTCATGATCTTATTGAATGGCGGAGCAGGCTCGAGGGGCCGTATGGCCTACTCCTTGTATTGTTATGTTTACAGTTTGGTGGCACTGTACGCCCTCCAGTAATTTGGCCTAAGCCTGCTGGGCAGTGAGTGTCACCAGGCCATTGGCCATGTAAGGCATCACAGTTTAGCGGGATCCTATCTTCAACCGATGGTCATGCAGATACACACTCCAGCAGGAGTCACTAGACTGTGATCAGGGGCTGGAACCTTTGCACACAACAGGTCCAGAGACCAATTATAGCAGCCCTTACAGTTACCACAGCTAACTCAGCACAGACCAGGGATCAAATATGGAATCTTTCTGGCCTGTGCGACTTCATTCCGCACACATCCGCGCTTCGACAGTGGCAGCTGTGGCTCACTAGGGAGAACTCTCGCCTCCGAGTCAGAGGTCGTGGGATCAGAGACTTGAGCACATAAATCTAGGCCGACACTCCCAGTGCAGTGCTGAGTGAGTGCTGCACTGTCAGAGGTGCCGTCTTTTGGATGAGACGTTAAACCGAGGCCCTGTCTGCTCTCTCAAGAGGACGCAAAAGAGGACGGCACTATTTCGAAGAAGAGCAAGGGAGTTATCCCCGGTGTCCTGGGGCCAAAATCTATCCCTCGATCAACATAACAAAAACAGATTATTTGACCATTATCACACTGTTGTTTGTGGGAGCTTGCTGTGCACAAATTGATTGCAATGTTTCCCACATTACAACAGCGACTACGCTCCAAAAAGTACTTCATTGGCTGTAAAGCACTTTGGGTCGTCCGGTGGTCGTGAAAGGCACTTTATAAACGCAAGTCTTTCTTTCTTTACCAATTAAGCCACACGTTTAAAATGGTTTTCCTTGGCTGCAGTACTCAGCCCAGAATAGGGAGTGACCGACTAGGATCGACAGACTGATCTGAAACGTGGATTTGATGAGGAAAAGAAAGACCAGGCAGCTGTGTAAGTCACAGTGCAGATTTTGAACAGGCAGAAAGGAGCGTCTCTCTCACACACGTAACCTCTTGCGCGTGCTATATTTAAATCACTCCACCATCGGCAGCCCTGCCTTCAGCTGCCTAGGCCCTAAACTCTGGAATTACTCCCTAAATCTCTCTGCCTCTCCTCCTTTAAGTCGCTCCTCAAAACCTACCTCTTTGACCAAGCTTTTGGTCGCCAGTCCTAATATCTGCTTATGTGACTCGGTGTCAATGTTGTCTGATAATGCTCCTGTGAAGCACGTAAGAATTAGGAACAGGAGTCGGCCCCTCAAGCCTGCTCCGCCAATCAGTAAGATCATGGCTGATCTTCCACCTCAACTCCTCTTCCCTACACTATCACCATATCCCTTGATTCCCTTAATATCCAAAAATCTATCAATCTCCGTGTTGAATATACTCAAAGACTGAGCCTCCACAGCCCTCTGGGGCAGAGAATTCCAACGATTCACCACCCTCTGAGTGAAGAGATTTCTCCTCATTTCAGTCCTAAATGGCTGACCCCTTATTCTGATACTGTGACCCCTGGTTCTAGACTCCCCAGCCAGGGGGAAACATCTTCCTTGCATCTACCCTGTCAAGCCCTGTAAGAAATTTGTATATTTCAATGAGATCACCTCTCATTCTTCTGAACTCTAGGGAATATAGGCCTAATCTACTCAATCTCTCCTCATAGGACAATCCCCCCATCCCAGAAATCAGTCTGGTGAACCTTCGTTGCACTCCCTCAATGGCAAGTATATCCTTCCTTAGGTAAGGAGACAAAAACTGTACACAATACTCCAGGTGTGATCTCACCGGGGCCCTTTATAATTGCAGTAAGACATCTTTACTCCTATACTCAAATCCTTTTGTAATAAAGGCAAACATACCATTTTGTTTTCTTAACTGCTTGCTGTACCTGCATGTTAACTTTCAGTGATTCGTGTACAAGGACACACAGGTCCTTCTGAACACCAACATTTCCCAATCTCTCACCGTATAAAGAATACTCTGCTTTTCTACTTTTCCTACCGGAAAACGTCTTGGGAGGTTTTACTACGATAAAGGCACAAGTTATTGTTGCTGTATCATCCCTCGGTCCAGCAGCCTCACAGAGCCAACGAGGTCACCTACCTCCGCAATCTGCAGTACCACTGTATGGTCCATGTTCAGCTCTGCAGGGACAGACTGCACTAGATACCTGCCTCCCATTGGGATAATACTGAAGCCGTTGCCCAAGGATTTCAGTTTCTTTATGGCCCGGATGAGATCGTCCCTGGATAAGGAAGGCAAGAGAGGAAGAGGATAGGTGTCAGGTCACAAGGAAACAAAGACCCATCCTCATTGGTTTGTGTGACCGGCTCGAGGGGTGAAGGGTGGTGTAATGTATTTGCTTCATGGCTTCTTTGCTTAAGAATTCATAGCAACACATTGCTATTAAGAACTAGTTGGTTTATTAACAAAGGTTTAACAATCACACTACACATTACCAGTTCATCCACTAGGCTCACAATCACCTGCCTCATCGTGGATCCCCTGAACACAAGACTCAATAAAACCCCAGCCAGTTGGGAACAATTACGTGACTGGCTAAGCCACAATGCAACAGCTCTACAACTCTTTTGGGTTGAAGACAATTAAACAATTAAATCAAGTACCCCCTGATTAAAGGGGGGGGGGGGACACTCCAAAAACTTTCAAACAAGTGCCCCCCTTGTTTTTTTTTGGGGGGGGCACTAAAAGCACAAATTATACAAGTGCCCCCTGGCTAAAACCCAGCACAATAAACCAATTAAACTTTAAAACATATAAAATCAAATTAAAATTTGGTTGCCGGGGGTGATGATGCACTCCAGTCCCCCCGGCGCCCACATCTCGCGGAAGGCCGCGAGCGTACCGATGGACACTGCGTGCTCCATCTCCAGGGACACCCTGGTTCGGATGTAAGCGTGGAAGAGAGGCAGGCAGTCGGGCTGAACGACCCTCTCGACTGCCCGCTGCCTGGACCGGCTGATGGTACCCTTGGCAGTGCCCAGGAGCAGTCCTACGAGGAGGCCTTTGGACCTACCCGCTCCCCTCCGCACAGGGTGCCCAAAGATCAAGAGTGTGGGACTGAAGTGCAACCAGAATTTGAGGAGCAGCCCCTTTAAATAATGGAAGCGGGGTTGCAACCTCGCACATTCTATAAAAACATGGAACACGGACTCTTCCAGACCGCAGAAATTGCAGGCGGCCTGGAAGCCCGTGAACCAACTTAAAAATTTGTTGCACGGGACTGAGAGTTCCAGACCCCCACTACCCTCTAGGTGAAGAGACTTCCCCTCTAAACCTTCTACCAATTACTTTCAATCTATGCCCCCCTCAGCAAAAATAAAGTACTAAATGTTTTAATTGGTCCTTTTCTCTTCCTGACGTCCCACTTATCTTTCAGGATCAATCCCGCTATACAGGGAAACAGCATTTCACAGTATTCTATCAACAGCAAGTCTAGACAGCCCTATCTGAAAAAGTGAAGAAAGCTGATTCCATAAATAATTTTAACAGCGAGTTGGACGGGTACTGGAGGATGAGGAACTTACAGGGTTACAGACAAAAAGCGGGATTTAAAAAAAATAATAATTCACAGGATATGGCCATCACCGGCATGGCCAGCATTTATTGCCCGTCACTATTTGCCCTTGAGATGCTGCTGCCTTTTACAACTGAGTGTCTCGCTGGGCCATCTCAGAGGGCAGATAAGAGTCAACCACATTGCTGTGGATCTGGAGTCACATATAGGCCAGACCGGGTAAGGGCGGCAGATTTCCTTCCCAAAAGGACATTAGTGAAGCAGATGGGTTTCTACAACAATTCAGTAGTCACATGGTCACTATTAATGATACTAGCTTTTCATTCCAGATTTATTTAATTTATTTTGAATTTAAATTCCCCAGCTGTCGTGGTGGGATTTGTAGTCGTGTCTCCGGATTATTAGCCCAGGGCTCTGGATTACTGGCCCAGTCACATATGCTACGTTGTGTGACTGAGCATGACTGTTCTTTCAAAGAGCCAGCACAGGCACGATGGGCCGAATGGCCTCCTGTGCCGCAAGTTTCCATGATTCGATTCAGTCTAATCCCGGCCGATTTTGGTTCTTGAATGATAAACAGCTAGTCCCATGGTAACGAGGGCTGGGACAGACTTTAGCAGCCGATTCCTTCGCTTAGTCAGGGGTTCCTTGCTGTACTCACTGACTGACGTCCTGGGCAAACTTGCCTCTTCCTTTCAACACGCGCTGGTGCAGCTCATCCAGCGTCATCAGACCTAAAATGAAAGAAAGACTTGCGTTTATATGGCGCCTTTCACGGCCACCAGAGGTCTCAAAGCGCTTTACAGCCAATGAAGTACTTTTTGGAGTCTAATCACTGTTGTAATGTGGGAAACGCAGCAGCCAATCTGCGCACAGCAAGCTCCCACAAACTGCAATGTGATAATGACCAGATAATCTGTTTTTTTTTGTTATGTTGATCGAGGGATAAATATTGGCCCCAGGACACCGGGGATAACTCCCCTGCTCTTCTTCCAAATAGTGCCATGGGATCTTTTACGTCCACTTGAAGGGGCAGACTGGGCCTCGGTTTAACGTCTCATCCGAAAGACAGCACCTCTGACAATGTGGTGGTGCTCCCTCATCACTGCACTGGAGTGTTAGCCTAGATTTTTTGTGTTCAATCATAGAAATTTACAGCAAGGAATGAGGCCATTCGGCATCGTGTCCGCGCCGGCCGACAAAGAGCTACCCAGCCTAATCTCACTTTCTTGGTCCGTAGCCCTGTAGGTTACGGCACCTCAAGTGCACATCCAAATACTTTTTAAATGTGGTGAGGGTTTCTCCCTCTACCACCCTTTCAGGCAGTGAGTTCCAGACCCTCACCATCCTCTGGATGAAAACATTTCCCCTCAAATCCCCTCTAAACCTCCTACGAATTACTTTAAATCTATGCCTTCTGTTTGTTGACTTGTATTCCATGGAGTGGGACTTGAACCCACAACCTTCTGACTCAGAGGCGAGAGTGCTGCCCACTGAGCCACAGCTGAGACCAGCTGACCTGGTGAAGTGAAGGATACACCAGGAGAAGTTTTCCCCAAGCATTAGAATCATTCTCGCACCAAGTCCCACTCACCCATCACCCCTGTGCTCCGCTGTCCTGCATTGGCTCCCGGTCCGGCAACGCCTCGATTTCAAAATTCTCATCCTCGTGTTCGAAATTCCTCCATGGCCTCATCCCTCTCTATCTCTGTAACCTCCTCCAGCCCGACAACCCTCCGAGATCTCTGAGCTCCTCCAATTCTGGCCTCTTGCACATCTCTGGTTTTCATCGCTCCACCATTGGCGACCGTGCCTTCAGTTGCCTGGGCCAGAAGCTCTGGAATTGCCTCTCTAAACCTTTCTTTCTCTCTCTCTCCTCCTTCAAACCTGTCCTAATATCTCCTTATGTGGCTAGGTGTCAGATTTAGTCTGGTAACGCACCTGTATAAGAACATAAGAAATAGGAGCAGGAGTAGGCCATACGGCCCCTCGAGCCTGCTCCGCCATTCAATAAGATCATGGCTGATCTGATCATGGACTCAGCTCCACTTCCCCGCTCGCTCCCCATAACCTCTTATCGTTTAAGAAATTGTCTATTTCTGTCTTAAATTTATTCAATGTCCCAGCTTCCACAGCTCTCTGAGGCAGCGAATTCCACAGATTTACAACCCTCAGAGAAGAAATTCCTCCTCATCTCAGTTTTAAATGGCCGGCCCCTTATTCTAAGATCATGCCCTCTAGTTCTAGTCTCCTCCATCAGTGGAAACATCTTCTCTGCATCCACCTTGTCAAGCCCCCTCATAATCTTATATGTTTCGATAAGATCACCTCTGAATTCTCATTCTTCTGAATTCCAATGAGTAGAGGCCCAACCTACTCAACCTTTCCTCATAAGTCAACCCCCTCATCTCCGGAATCAACCTAGTGAACCTCTTCTGAACTGCCTCCAAAGCAAGTATATAATTTCATAAATATGGAAACCAAAACTGCACGCAGTATTCCAGATGTGGCCTCACCAATATCTTATATAGCTTTTATACTCCATCCCCTTTGCAATAAAGGCCAAGATACCATTAGCCTTCCTGATCAATTGCTGTAACTGCATACTATCCTTTTGTGTTTCATGCACAAGTACCCCAGGTCCCGCTGTACTGCGGCACTTTGCAATCTTTCTCCATTTAAATAATAACTTGCTCTTTGATTATTTTCTGCCAAAATGCATGACCTCACACTTTCCAACATTGTACTCCATCTGCCAACTTTCTGCCCACTCACTTAGCCTTTCTATGTCCTTTTGCAGATTTTTGGTGTCCTTCTCACACATTGCTTTTCCTCCCATCTTTGTATCGTCTGCAAACTTGGCTACGTTACACTCAGTCCCTTCTTCCAAGTCGTTAATATAGATTGTAAATAGTTGGGGTCCCAGCACTGATCCCTGTGGCACCCCACTAGTTACTGGTTGGCAACCAGAGAATGAACCATTTATCCCGACTCTCGGTTTTCTGTTAGTTAGCCAATCCTCTATCCTTGCTAATATATTACCCCCAATCCCGTGAACTTTTATCTTCTGCAGTAACCTTTTATGTGGCACCTTGTCAAATGCTTTCTGGAAATCCAAATACACCACATCCACAGGTTCCCCTTTATCCACCCTGTTCGTTACATCCTCAAAGAATTCCAGCAAATTTGTCAAACTTGACTTCCCTTTCATAAATCCATGACGACTCTGCCTGACCGAATTTTGCTTTTCCAAATGTCCTGCTACTGCTTCTTTAATAATGGACTCCAACATTTTCCCAACCACAGATGTTAGGCTAACTGGTCTATAGTTTCCTGCTTTTTGTCTGCCATCTTTTTTAAATAGGGACGTTACATTTGCAGTTTTCCAATCTGCTGGGACCTCCCCAGAATTTTGGTAAATTACAACCAATGCATCCACAATCCCTGCCGCTAGTTCTCTTATGACCGAGGCTGCAAGCCATCAGGTCCAGGGGATTTATCTGCCTTTAGCCCCATTATCTTACTGAGTACCACCTCCTTGTGTTAAGTTCTTCCCCCCCCCCCCCATAGCCCCTTGACCATCCACTATCCAAATATTGTTAGTGTCCTCTACCGTAAAGACTGATACAAAATATTTGTTCAGAGTTTCTGCCATCTCCATGTTCCCCATTATTAATTCCCCGGTCTCGTCCTCTAAGGGACCAACATTTACTTGTATACCTGTATACAAATGCAGGTTGTTGCAGGCAGGGCTAAGGAGGTCTGTACCATACAACAGACACTCCTTCCTGATAGACCCCCTCGCCCCATTGCATTTAATCTCCCTTCTTCCTTGATATAATTCCTCAGGCGCCAACAGCCTTTACGCCGCAGATCATTCTCCACCTTTGCGCCTCAACAGCAGGCAATTCACCTGTGTGAGGCATCACAGCTCAGGCTGATGGTGGCCACACCCACCACCCACATCAAACTAGTTAATAAAGTTCCCAAGTACTTTAAAACTAAAGGTTCTGCCCTTTCGAGTCTTATAACCGTCTGCATTGAGAAAGCAAGTGTCCAACCTGGTTAAAGTGCATTTAAATCTCCACGCATGACCACAGCACACACACTTGTGCAAGGCATAAAACTAATTGAGAGTTTCACCTCCGTTTCTGTGTTTCAGAGCCAGACACACTTCAATAATCTGCACTCCCAGCTCATAGTAAAAGTCTCCAACGCCCAGCATCTCAGACCAGAATCCTTTCCCAGCTGCATATAGGAAATTAAAGAAACACGTGTAAATATCAGAAAAGAAACATTTTAAAAATTGATACTACAATTCATTTTTGTGTGATTTTTTTTTTTGTCGTGCTGAAGGAGATCAGTGCTTGGGAACAGAACCCTTAGCACATTCTCCCACATAGCATCACTATCAAACACTCCCCGAGACTAAAGCTTCCTCTACACTGTCCCATCAAACACTCCCAGGGTAGTTACAGCACAGGGTTAGATACAGAGTAAAGCTCCCTTTACACTGTCCCATCAAACACTCCCAGGGCAGGTACATCACGGGGTTAGATACAGAGTAAAGCTCCCTCCACACTGTTCCATCAAACACTCCCAAGGCAGGTACAGCATGGGTTAGATACAGAGTAAAACTCCCTTTATACTGTGCCATCAAACACTCCCAGGGCAGGTACAGCACGGGTTAGATACAGAGTAAAGCTCCCTCTACACTGTCCCATCAAACACTCCCGGGGCAGGTACAGCACGGGTTAGATACAGAGTAAAGCTTCCTCTACACTGTCCCATCAAACACTCCCGGGGCAGGTACAGCACGGGTTAGATACAGAGTAAAGCTCCCTCTACACTGTCCCATCAAACACTCCCGGGGCAGGTACAGCACGGGTTAGATACAGAGTAAAGCTCCCTCTACACTGTCCCCATCAAACACTCTGAAATCTGGGGAGGTGGGAAGCCAAAGAAAACTGGAGAGAGATGAATAAAGAGGGTTACACGCGAGAGGATCCACTCCGATTGTTGCACACATGTCCTGAAACTGAACTCGAAACTGCGAGCTTTTGCGAATCTCTTGCTTGTGCTTGCTGGCAAATTCCTCCAGATGTGTCTTGAACATTTCCAGCTGCTTTGACATCTGCGAAGAGCAAGAAAAATTCAGAAACGATAACAAGGGCCACCTGTACAAGGAGGCAGAGAAACTAAACACGTCACCCTCAGACAGTGAAACGTTCATTAATTGGGTTTTAGCTCAGGGTAACAGGCACTAACCTGAGCCAGCTGATCTTCAGCCATCACCGTTCCTCTCTCTTTGTACTTGGCCTAAAGCAAATCCAATTAATAAACATTAGGCAGTAGAATAACACTGCGCGATTGACAGATTAAGAACGAAAGCAAAGAAACATACAAAATTCTTACAGAGCTCGACAGGGTAGATGCAGGGAGGATGTTTCCCCCGGGCTGGGGAGTCTAGAACCAGGGGTCACAGTCTCAGGATAAGGAGTCAGCCATTTAGGATTGAGAGGAGGAGAAACTTCTTCACTCAGAAGGTGGTGACTCTGTGGAATTTTCTACCCCAGAAGGCTGTGGAGGCTCAGTCATTGAGTATATTCAAGACAGAGATCGATAGATTTTTGGATATTAAGGGAATCAAGGGACATGGGGATAGTGCAGGAAAGTTGAGTTGAAGTCGAACATACTCATGGTTGAGCCGCGATCTTATTGAATGGCGGAGCAGGCTCGAGGGGCCAAATGGCCTAATCCTGCTCCTATTTCTGATGTTGAAGTCTTGCATTTCTATAGCACCTTTCACCACCTCAGGATGTCCCAAAGCGCTTTACAGCCAATGTAATGTAGGAAACGCAGCAGTCAATTGCGCACAGCAAGCTCCCACAAACAGCAATGAGATAATGACCAGATAATGAATTGGTTTCTTTTTAAACATAATGTTAATTGAGGGATAAATATTGGCCAGGACACCGGGAGAAAGCCCCTGGCTCTTCTTCAAAATACTGCCATGGGATCTTTTGCATCCACCTGAGAGGGCAGACGGAGCCTCGGTTTAACGTTTTAGCTGAAAGATGACACCTCCGACAGAGCGGCGCTCCCTCAGAGATGTCACCCTAGATCTTTGCCGAATGCCTCCAAAATGCGACTCCGTACTACAGTGCACCAACAACAGTATTACAGTGATCTGCAAAACCCCTTTCCATCAATACTCCGTCGCTAAGCCTTGTCTTCCTGCTCCACACTCTTCTGCAGGCCAATAGGCTCAAGTTGCTAAACCTCCATGTGTGGCCCGAGAAGGTGACTGTTGGTGGGCAATTCAGACCAGAGGCGAGACTGGTCTGATCGGATGTCCAGCCGAAATCACTGAATGGTGACCAGGAGCGGGGACCCTGGCTGATTTACTACCCCCTCCCAACGCCCTGGGCCAGTCAGGCCAATCCAACTGCTGCTGAATGCGGGACCAGACTGGGGCGTGCCTGGTCTCCGTGACTCAGCACCATTTACCTCGAGTCCCACTCCAGGCACCTGATTGTATAATCCAGGCTGACACTCCGAGGGCAGTGCTAAGGGAGCGCCGCACTGTCGGAGGGGCAGTGCTGAGGGAGGGCCGCACTGTCGGAGGGGCAGTGCTGAGGGAGGGCCGCACTGTCGGAGGGGCAGTGCTGAGCGAATGCGGCACTGTCGGAGGGGCAGTACCGAGGGAATGTCGGAGGGGCAGTACCGAGGGAATGTCAGAGGGGCAGTACCGAGGGAGCGCCGCACTGTCGGAGGGGCAGTACTGAGGGAGCGTCGCACTGTCGGAAGAACAGTACCGAGGGAGCGCCGCACTGTCGGAGGGGCAGCACTGAGGAGCGCCGCACTGTCGGAGGGGCAGCGCTGAAGGAATGCCGGCTTTAAGATGAGACATTAAACCATGGCACTATTTCGAAGAAGAGCAACAACAACAACTTGTATTTATATAGCGCGCTTAACGTTGTGAAATGTCCCAAGGCGAGTCACAGGAGTATTACAAGATTAAAACATTTGACACTGAGCCATATAAGGAGAAATTAGGGCAGGTGACCACAAGCTTGGTCAAAGAGGGAGGTTTTAAGGAGCGTCTTGAAGGAGGAGAGAGAGGTAGAGAGGCGGAGAGGTTTAGGCAGGGAGTTCCAGAGTTTGGGGCCCAGGCAACAGAAGGCATGGCCACCGATGGTTGAGCGATTATAATCAGGGATGTTCAAGAGGGCAGAATTAGAGGAGCGCAGACATCTCGGGGGTGGGGGGGGGGGGGGGGGTTGTGGGGCTGGAGGGATTACGGAGATAGGGAGGGGCGAGGACATGGAGGGATTTGAAAATAAGGATGAGGATTTTGAAATCAAGGCGTTGCTCAACCGGAAGCCAATGTAGGTCAATCAAGCGATACGGGGATCGAGCGGGAAAGTGTTGAGGTCGAAGATCAGCCATGATCTTACTGAATGGCGGAGCAGGCTCGAGGGATCGTATGGCCCATTCCTGCTCCTAATTCTTATGTTATTGTGTTCTGACTCAAGAGGCGGGAGTGCTATCTGTGCAGCCGGACCCAGCACCATTGATTTTCCCTCCAAGATGCTTGTCCTTCTCTCACCGATGTTCGAATAGCTGAGCGATAGAGGGCCGTCCCTCTCCTACTGAGGAGATGATGCGTTAACATGCTCCACTTTGGTGGAGTTGAGGCAGAAGATCAGCCATGATCTTATTGAATGGCGGAGAAGGCTCGAAAGTACAAATGCCCTCCTCCTGCTGCTAATTATTCTGTTCTGCCCTGCTTAGTGCCCCAAGAAACCAAATCCTTTATATGTACAGTGTACCCACGGTTATAATTATCACTAAACACTGCCTGTGATTTTAAGAAGTATTCCTCTCTGATGCCACTAACAATAGATAGAAACACATTAAAATACTGTGCAATATTATTTTGTTTCAGTATTTACCAGGGAGATAAGAACATAAGAAATAGGAGCAGGAGTAGGCCATTTGTCCCCTCAAGCCTGCTGCACCATTCAATAAGATCATGGCTGATCTGATCATAAACTCAGCTCCACTTCCCTGCCTGTTCCCCATAACCCTTTACTCCATTATCGCTCAAAAATCTGTCCATCTCCGCCTTAAATATATTCAATGACCCAGACTCCACAGCTCTCTGGGGCAGAGAATTCCACAGATTTACAACCCTCAGAGAGAAGACATTTCTCCTCATCTCAGTTTTAAATGGGTGACCCCTTATTCTAAGTCTATGTCCCCTAGTTTAGTTTCCCCTATGAGTGGAAATGTCGAGCCCCCTCATTATCTTATAAGTTTCAATAATATCACCGCTCATTCTTCTGAACTCCAATGTTTATAGGCCCAATTACTCAACCTATCCTCATAAGTCAACCCCCTCATCACCAGAATCAACCGAGTGAACCTTTTCTGAACAGCCTCCAATGCAAGTATATCGTTCCTTAAATACGGAGACCAAAACTGTACGCAGTACTCCAGGTGTGTCCTCATCAATACCCTGTACAGGATAAAACAGGTGTCCATGACATTGGATGATGAGATTAGTAATGAGATAAGTGTATTTAAAATAAAAAGAGGGGATATATTAAACAAACTAATCAAACTCAGAGGATAAAACCCCTGGTTCGGGTGGATTGTATCCACGCATTTTAAAACAATCTAGGGAAGAGCTAGCAGAGGCATTACTGCACATATTTAATAATTTGTTAGAAAAAGGTGTAGTGCCAGAGGACTGGCGGATAGCTAATGTAATACCTATGTTTAAGGGGGGATAGGACATATCCAGGGAATTATAGACCAGTCAGGTAGCAGGAAAAATAATAGATTCACTACTAAAGGGGAAAATAGAACATCTAGAAACCAAAAATATAATAATGAATAGTCAACATGGATTTCAAAAGGGAAAGCCTTGCTTGACCAACCTCACTGAAGTTTTTGAAGAGGTAACAGAGAGAGTAGACAAGGGTAATGCAGTAGATGTAATGTATCGAGATTTTCAAAAGGCCTTCGATAAGGTGCCCCATAATAGACTGATGAACAAGGTCAGAGAATGCAGAGTCAGGGGACAAGTAGCAGAATGGAGAGCTAGCTGGCTTCAAGGCAGAAAGCAGAGAGCAGGGGTAAAGGGCAGCTATTTACAGTGGCAGAAGCTGGTTAGTAGTGTTCCACAAGGATCAGTGCTGGGACCAATAGATTGTAACTGGAGGTAAGGGAGAATAGATTGTAACTGGGGGAAAGGGGGGAATAGATTGTAACGGGGGGAAAGGGGGGAATAGATTGTTAACTGGGGGAAAGGGGAATCGATTGTTAACTGGGGGAAGGGGGAATAAGATTGTAACTGGGGGAAAGGGGGAATAGATTGTAACTGGGGGAAAGGGGGGAATAGATTGTAACTGGGAGAAAGGGGGGATAGATTGTAACTGGGGGAGAATGGAGAATAGATTGTAGCAGGGGGAAAGGGGGAATAGATTGTAGCAGGGGGAAAGGGGGAATAGATTGTTAACTGGGGGAAGGGGGAATAGATTGTAACTGGGGGAATAGATTGTAACTGGGGGAAAGGGGAATAGATTGTTAACTGGGGGAAGGGGGAATAGATTGTAACTGGGGGAAAGGGGGATAGATTGTAACTGGGGGAAAGGGGGGATAGATTGTAACTGGGGGAGAATGGGGAATAGATTGTAGCAGGGGGAAAGGGGGAATAGATTGTTAACTGGGGGAAGGGGGAATAGATTGTTAACTGGGGGAAGGGGGAATAGATTGTAACTGGGGCAAATAGATTATAACTGTGGGAAAGGGGGAATAGATTGTAACTGGGGGAAAGGGAGAATAGATTGTAACTGAGGGAAAGGGGAATAGATTGTAACGGAGGGAAAGGGGGGATAGATTGTAACTGGGGGAAAGGGGGATAGATTGTAACTGGGGGAAAGGGAGAATAGATTGTAACTGGGGGAAAGGGGGGAATAGATTGTAACGGGGGGAAAGGGGGGATAGATTGTAACTGGGGGAGAATGGGGAATAGATTGTAGCAGGGGGAAAGGGGGATTAGATTGTTAACTGGGGGAAAGGGGGGAATAGATTGTTAACTGGGGGAAGGGGGAATAGATTGTAACTGGGGCAAATAGATTGTAACTGGGGGAAAGGGGGAATAGATTGTAACTGGGGGAAAGGGGGAATAGATTGTAACTGAGGGAAAGGGGAATAGATTGTAACGGAGGGAAAGGGGGGATAGATTGTAACTGGGGGAAAGGGGGATAGATTGTAACTAGGGGAAAGGGGGATAGATTGTAACTGGGGGAAAGGGGGATAGATTGTAACTGGGGAAAGGGGGATAGATTGTAACTGGGGAAAGGGGGATAGATTGTAACTGGGGGAGAAGGGGAAATAGATTGTAACTGGGGGAAAGGGGGGAATAGATTGTAACTGGGGGAAAGGGGGGAATCGATTGTAACTGGGGGAAAGGGGGTATAGATTGTAGCAGGGGGAAAGGGGGATTAGATTGTTAACTGGGGGAAGGGGGAATAGATTGTTAACTGGGGGAAGGGGGAATAGATTAAATAGATTGTAACTGGGGGAAAGGGGGAATAGATTGTAACTGAGGGAAAGGGGAATAGATTGTAACGGAGGGAAAGGGGGGATAGATTGTAACTGGGGGAAAGGGGGATAGATTGTAACTAGGGGAAAGGGGGATAGATTGTAACTGGGGGAAAGGGGGATAGATTGTAACTGGGGAAAGGGGGATAGATTGTAACTGGGGAAAGGGGGATAGATTGTAACTGGGGGAGAAGGGGAAATAGATTGTAACTGGGGGAAAGGGAGGAATAGATTGTAACTGGGGGAAAGGGGGGAATTGATTGTAACTGGGGGAAAGGGGGTATAGATTGTAGCAGGGGGAAAGGGGGATTAGATTGTTAACTGGGGGAAGGGGGAATAGATTGTTAACTGGGGGAAGGGGGAATAGATTGTAACTGGGGCAAATAGATTGTAACTGGGGGAAAGGGGGAATAGATTGTAACTGGGGGAAAGGGGGAATAGATTGTAACTGATGGAAAGGGGAATAGATTGTAACGGAGGGAAAGGGGGGATAGATTGTAACTGGGGGAAAGGGGGATAGATTGTAACTAGGGGAAAGGGGGATAGATTGTAACTGGGGGAAAGGGGGATAGATTGTAACTGGGGAAAGGGGGATAGATTGTAACTGGGGGAGAAGGGGGAATAGATTGTAACTGGGGGAAAGGGGGGAATAGATTGTAACTGGGGGAAAGGGGGAATCGATTGTAACTGGGGAAAGGGGGGAATAGATTGTAACTGGGGGAAGGGGGAATAGATTGTTAACTGGGGGAAGGGGGAATAGATTGTAACTGGGGCAAATAGATTGTAACTGGGGGAAAGGGGGAATAGATTGTAACTGGGGGAAAGGGGGATAGATTGTAACTGGGGGAGAATGGGGAATAGATTGTAACGGGGAAAAGGGGAGGAATAGATTGTAACGGGGAAAAGGGGAGGAATAGATTGTAACTGGGCGAAAGGGGGGCAATAGATTGTAACTGGGGAAAGGGGAACAGATTGTAACTGGGGAGAATGGACAATAGATTGTAACTGGGGGAGAATGGGCAATAGATTGTAACTGGGGGTAAGGGGGGAATAGATTGTAACTGGGGGTAAGGGGGAATAGATTGTAAATGGGGGTAAGGGGAGAATAGATTGTAACCGGGGGAGAATGGGAAATAGATTGCAACTGGGGGTAAGGGGGGGAATAGCTTGTAACTGGGGGCAAGGGGGGAATAGATTGTAACTGAGGGTAAGGGGGGTAAAGATGGGGACGGGGGGATAGGTTGTAACTGGGGGGAAAGGGAGCAATATATTGTAATGGGGGAAAGGAGAATAGATTGTAACTCACTTCCGCAAGTTTCTTCTTGGCGATGGCGCCGGCTCCGACTCCCCTTCGGTGCATCTCAGCGGAACCTGCGCTCGGCGGTGGGGACAATGAGAATGATCAGGTCCCAGTTCCCGGCTCCCCGATCAGCTCGCCTCCCAGCCCGGCTCCCCCCGCTCAGCTCCCGGCCCCGACGCTGACTCCATCCGCCTGCGACAGCAAAACAAACCCCGCCCCGAGCCGCAACATCGCGACCGGCAATCCGCAATTCCCCTCTCTCCGCTCTCTTCGAACCTCCGCTCTTCCCGCTCCCTCCTCTCTTCCCGCTCTCTTCTCTCTTCCCGCTCTCTTCCACCCCCCCCCCACCGCTCTCTTCCACCCCCCCCCCCCCCCCACCGCTCTCTTCCACCCCCCCCACCGCTCTCTTCCCCCCCGCC
>NC_091997.1:32382391-32523747 GCF_044704955.1 Pristiophorus japonicus | reverse complement strand
CTCCCCTCTCTTCCCCCCCCCTCCCTCCCTCCCCTCTCTTCCTCCCACTCCCTCCCTCCCCTCTCTTCCCCCCACTCCCTCTCTCCCCTCTCTTCCCGCCTCCCTCTCTCCCTCTCGTCCCCCCCTCCCTCGCTCCCCTCTCTTCCCCCCTACCTCCCTCCCCTCTCTTCCCCCCTCCCTCCCTCTCTTCCTCCCCTCACTCCTCCCCTCTCTTCCCCCACTCCTCCCTCCCTCCCCTCTCTTCCCCCCTCCCTCTCTCCCCTCTCTTCCCCCTCTCCCTCCCTCCCCTCTCATCTCCCCTCCCTTTCCCCCCTCCCTCCCTCCCTCCCTCCCCTCTCTTCCCCCCTCCCTCCCTCTTCCCCTCTCTTCCCCCCTCCCTCCCTTCCCCCTCACCTCCCTTCCCCTCCCCTCCCTTCCCCCTCCCTACCCCCTCCCCTCCATCCCTCCCCCCGCCCCTCCATCCCTCCCTTCCTCCTTCCCCCCTCCCCCTCCTCTCCTCCCTCCCTCCCTCTTCCTCACTCCCTCCTCTTCTCCCTCTCCCTCCTCCCCCTCCCTCCTCCCTCCTCCCCCTCCCTCCTCCCTCCTCCCCCTCCCTCCTCCCTCCTCCCCCTCCCTCCTCCCTCCTCCCCCTCACTCCTCCCTCCTCCCCCCTCCCCATTTAAAAACAGAAAGACTTTCATTTATATAGTGCCTTTCACAACCTCAGAATGTCCCAAACCGCTTTACAGCCAATGAAGTACTTTTGAAATGTTGTAATGTGGGAAAGACAGCAGCCAATTTGCGCACAGCAAGCCAGGGTACGGTAACATGGTGGTTATGTGACTGGACCAGTAATCTAGTAGCTTGGACTAATGATCTGGAGAGGAGTTCAAATCCCACCAGGGCAGCCGGGGAATTTAAATTCAATTAAATAAATCTGGAATTAAAAAGCTAGTATCAGTATTGATGACCATGAAACCACCAGATTGTCATAAAAACCCATCTGGTTCACTAATGCCCTTTAGGGAAGGAAATCTGCTGTCCTTACCCGGTCTGGCCGATATGTGACTCTAGAGCAATATGATTGACTCTTCACTGCCCTCTGAGATGGCCCAGCGAGCCACTTATTCAGGCTTGTGACTCACCTCCACCTTCTTGAGGCCAATTAGGGATTGGTCTTGCCTCATTTCTCCCTCTCCTCCCTTCCCCCAGCTTTGCCCTACCTCCTCCAGGAATGCCTGCTGATATTGCATACTTCCCTCTGCTGGTATTTCTAGTTATATTGTAAACACATTCCAAACCTCCCAACCAAGGACTGTCTGCCAACCATGATTTTATCTGCTGTCCTTTGGTAGCTTCATTTCCGCTGTGTAATAAACTACATTTCCCATCTGCCTTCCAACTTTCTCTCATCCTCACTCTTCATATCCACCAGCAGTAATAACATCGAGTCTACACACACAAACAGGCCATTTGGCCCAGTGGGTCCGTGCCGGGGTTTATGCTCCACACGAGCCTCCTCCCACCCTTTTTCATCTCACCCTATCTGCATATCAATATCAGCAACAACTTCCCAGTGAAATGTCCCAAGGTACTTCACAGCGGTGTTACAACCATTTTGAGTTCTACCTGTATATCAAATGTAATACAAGTGCCCCCTTATTAAAGGGGCACTAAACTGACAAATAAACAAATTAAACTTTAGACGTTACGTGGTTCAAATTAAAATTTGGTTGCCAGGGGCAATGATGCACTCCAGTCGCTCCAGCGCCCACCTCTCACGGAAGGCCACGAGTGTACCGGCGGACACCGCGTGCTCCATCTCCAGGGACACCCTGGCTCGGATGTAACCGCGGAAGAGAGGCATCAGCAGTGTTACAAGACAAAACAGATAAATTTGACACCGAGCCACAAAATAAATGAAGGCAGATGACCAAAAGCTTGGTTAAAGAGGTAGGTTTTAAGGAGCGTCTTAAAGGAGGAAAAAGAGGAAGAGAGATTTGGGGAGGGAGTTCCAGAGCTTAGCGCTTAAACAGCTGAAGGCACGGCCACCGATGGTTGAGCAGTTATGCTGAGGATTGTTGAAGAGTTAAAAAATTTGAAACCGAGCCACATAAGTAAAAATTAGCACAGGTAACCAAAAGCTGGGTCAAAGAGGTAGGTTTTAAGGAGCATCTTGAAGGAGGTAGAGAGGCGGAGAGGTTTAGGGAGGGAGTTCCAGAGCTTGGGGCTCAGGCAACAGAAGGCATGGCCGCCGATGGTGGAGCAATTATAATCAGGGATGGTGAAGAGGGCAGAATTAGAGGAGTGCAGACATCTCGGGGGGTTGTGGGGCTGGAGGAGATTACAGAGATAGGGAAGGGCGAGGCCATGGAGGGATTTGAGAATAAGAATGAGAATTTTGAAATCGAGGCATTCCTTAACCGGGAGCCAATGTAAATCAGCGAGTACGGGAGTGATGGGTGAGTGGGACTTGGTGAGAGTTAGGACACGGGGCAGCCGACTTTTAGATCACCTCTAGTTTACGTAAGGTAGAATGTGGGAGGCCAGCCAGGAGTGCATTGAAATAGTCAAGTCTAGAGGTAACAAAGGCATGGATGAGGGCTTCAGCAGCGGATGAGCTGAGGCAAGGGCAGAGACGGGCGATGTTACGGAGGTGGAAATAGGCAGTTTCAGTTATGCTGCAGATATGTGGTCGCAAGCTCATTTCAGGGTCAAATATGACACCAAGGTTTGCGAACAGTCTGGTTCAGCCTCAGACAGAAGTTAGGGAGAGGAATGGAGTCGGTGGCTAGGGAACAGAGTTTGTGGCGGGGGCCGAAAACAATGGCTTCGGTCTTCCCAATATTCAATTGGAGAAAATTTCTGCTCATCCAGAACTGGATGTCGGACAAGCAATCTGACAATTCTACTCTTTTCTCCCTCATATGTTTATCTAGCTTTTCCTTAAATTAATCTATGCTATTCGCCTCGACTTCTCCATGTGGTAGTGAGTTCCACATTCTCATCAGTCTTCAGGTAAAATTAGCCCGAGTCACCATTCTTCATGAGCCCAGAGTATCAGTAGGCTGATTGATCTTGGAGAGCCTATTCTGGAGACCCTATTCTGGTCCTCATTTTAAAGTGTGCGGAGACTTGGAATTAAAGTCACACATACACACATTGCTATCGGGAACCTTGGCTGATTTTTCTTCTCCCTCCTCAGGTACATTGAGACATTTTCTTCTTATTCGTACATGGGTTGTGGGCGTTGCTGACAAGGCCGGCATTTATTGCCCTTGAGAAGGTGGACCTTGGACCATTGTTCTTTGTAGCAGTTTGGTACAACTGAGGCTCGCTGGGCCATTTCAGAGGGCAGTTAAGAGTCAAACACATTGCTGTGGGTCTGGAGTCACATATGGGCCCTGCCCGGATAAGGTAATAAAAAAACATTATCCCATCTGACCCGACCCCCTGGAAAATTCTACGCAAAGACACACACACAGACACTCAAACACACAGACACTCAAACACACAGACACTCAAACACACAGACACTCAAACACACAGACACTCAAACACAGACACTCAAACACACAGAAACTCAAACACATGCACAATTAAACAAATGCTTAAACAAAGACACTGAAACACACTACCACTCAGATACACAACCATCAAGCACACAGCTACTCAAATATATCACCAGTCACACCCAACCACTTAAGTACACAACCAAACACAATCACTCAAACATGCTACCACTCAAATAGACCACCAAATGCCCTACTAAACATACAGCCAAATATAGTTTCATTCAAATACTCAGCCAAACATACAACCACTAAATACTCAACCAGCCCAAATCAGTCAGTGAAACACACGACTGAATCATACAAACAAATAGCCATTTAATCAAATAAAGACTTCTCAATTGCATAATTGCATAACCATTAGTCACACAAACGCAAAACCAAATCTGAAACAGTCAAACACATAACCACTTAAGCACACTGCCATTCAATTACATACTATTCATCAAATGCTACTTCAATATACAACATGAGCCGTTCCAGGAGGGCAATGGCTTCAAGGAGGGCGACTGGGTGATGTCACCAAAACCCAGGTTGCCGATTGGAGAGTGGGCAAGAACTTTGGCGGGGCCCAGGTACAGAAGAGGTGCGGCGAATGATCAGGGCGGAGGTGCGGCGAGAGATCGTGGCAGAGGAGCGGCGAATGACATGGGCAGAGGAGCGGAGAGAAATCGGGGCCAGGAGTAACATGTTCAGGACCCAGGAGAGGCAACAGTTTGGGGCCCAGAAGAGGTGAGGGCCCAGGGGCAGCACGGGCCAGCCCACACAGCGATATGTATGCGCACTAGGTCCATGCAGCAGAGCAGGTCTCCAGTCGTCTTGGTTAATCCTTGCCACTGGACTAAGAACTTGCTTTGTCAAGCCCATGTGGTGACTGGTGTACAACGGCCACCATACGTTAAAAAAATTCACGCACAGGCATCTTCCACCCTTCAATATGTAGTTTGCGACCTGGAATATTCATCATCAACATAGGCAGTCCAGTCCCTCGAAATCGAGGAAGACTTGCTTCCACTCTAAAAGTGAGTTCTCAGGTGATTGTACAGGGAATTACAGTCTCTGTCACAGGTGGGACAGACAGTGGTTGAAGGAAAGGGTGGGTGGGGAGTCTGGTTTGCCGTACACTCCTTCCGCTGCCTGCCCTTGGTTTCTGCATGCTCTCAGCGATGAGACTCGAGGTGCTCATCGCCCTCCTGGATGCACTTCCTCCGCTTAGGGCGGTCTTTGACCAGGGATTCTCAGGTGTCAGTGAGGATATTGCATTTATCAAGGAGGCTTTGAGGATGTCCTTGAAACATTTCCTCTGCCCACCTTGGGCTCGTTTGCCGTGTCGAAGTTCCATGTAGAGCACTTGCTTTGGGAGTCTCGTGTCTGGCATGCAAACTATGTGGCCTGCCCAGCGGAGCTGATTGAGTGTGGTCAGTGCTTCAATGCTGGGGATATTAGCCTGGACGAGGACGCTGATGCTGGTGAGCCTGTCCTCCCAGGGGATTTGTAGGATCTTGCGGAGACATCGTTGGTAGTATTTCTCCAGAAACTTGAGGTGTCTGCTGTACATGGACCATGTCTCTGAGCCATATCACTACGGCCCTGTAGACCTTGAGCTTGGTGGCAGATTTGAGGGCCTGGTCTTCAAACATTCTTTTCCTCAGGCAGCCGAAGGCTGCGCTGGCGCACTGGGGGCTGTGTTAGATCTCGTCGTCGAGGTCTGCCCTTGATGATAATAGGCCTGGAATATTAGGACCTTCATCAAAACATCTGTGAACTTGAACTCATCCCTTTTTGGTGTGGAAGCAGGTCATCCTCGATACGAGGGACCGCCTCAGAAGAAGGCCTGGTAAGGACGGCAGATTTCCTTCCCTGAAAGACATTAGTAAACCAGATGGGTAGTTTCGTGGAAACCATTACTGGCACTAGCTATTTATTTAATTTTTATTTAATTGACTGAATTTAAATTCCCCAGCTGCCATGATGGGATTTGAACTCATGTCTCTGGATCATTAGTCCAGGCCTCTGGATTAATAGTCCAGTAACATAACCACTATGTTATGTTTATAATGTACTTATGAATGACTTCACAAGGCAATGTGTTGTACTTGAACTGTAGTGACCCTGGTCCTTTATTCCAAACTCCAGAGTGTTGTGCAAGCATGGTGTGCAGCCTTTTGTACAGGACCCTAACACCTCTCCACCAGTTGCACCCTCTAGTGGTGCCAGTATGTACGTACATGGTGTGAACCTTATTGATAGTACATCAGGTAAACAAGTCTCCATCTTAAACAATCTCACAGTGGGTACACATAGAGTACACCCATAGTCAGCAAAAACAACACACTATGCTACCGTAGCCCCTGACTAATTGTAGCACTCCTATTATCTGTAGGTATTCATAACCAGCACAAACCAAAGAGAATCATAGGAATAGGAAGAGGCCATTCAGCCCCTCTAGACTGTTCCCCCATTCAATTCGACCACGGCTGATCTGTAGCTTAACCCCATTGATCCGATTTTGTTCCACATCCCTTGATAAATAAAAATATGTCGACCTCAGTCTGAAAGATTTCAATTGACTTCCACGGCTTTTTTGAGGAGGGAATTCTAAATTTCCATTACCCTTTGTGGGAATCGAAACTGGGACCTGAGTGCTATGTTAGGCTCAGATCCTGCAATGTTGAAGAAGCCTCGCCGAGTTGCTGCAGTGCATCCTGTGGATGGTACACATAAGAACATAAGAATTAGGAGCAGGAGTAGGCAGGGAAGTGGAGCTGAGTCCATGATCAGATCAGCCATGATCTTATTGAATGGCGGATCAGGCTCGAGGGGAAGTATATGGCCCCTCAAGCCTGCACCGCCATTCAATAAGATCATGGCTGATCTGATCAGCTTCACTTCCCTGCCTGCTCCCCATAACCCCTTATCCCTTTATCGTTTAAGAGACTGTCTATTTCTGCCTTATATTTATTCAATGTTCCAGCTTCCACAGCTCTCTGAGGCAGTGAATTCCACAGATTTACAATCCTCTGAGAAAAGAAATTTCTCCTCATCTCAGTTTTAAATGGGCGGCCCCTTATTCTAAGATCATGCCCTCTAGTTCTAGTCTCCCCTATCAGTGGAAATATCCTCTCTACATCCATCTTGTCAAGCCCCTTCATAATCTTATACGTTTCCATAGAAACATAGAAAATAGGTGCAGGAGTAGGCCATTCGGCCCTTCGAGCCTGCACCAACATTCAATAGTATTGTGTTCCTAACACAGATGAGACTGCACACAGGGCGGTTAAAGTAACAGTGACCTCAGTCTTTATTAAGACACACGAGAGTGAGTAACAGGCCTTAGGGGCCGGCTTATTTATAGTGCTCTCAAGGGATTCTAGGATCTCTTGGGATTTGGGGATGTGCTCCCTGGTGGCAGAACATGGGAGTGCATGCTCTACAGATACACAACATCACTCCCCCCCCAAAGTCAAAGTGAAAACTATTTACAAGGTGAGGTGGTTGGGAGCCTTTCTTTCCCTGGTGGACTGCCTCGGTACAAATGTTTGTCTGGTGTGTTGGCTGTGCCCTCGCTGGGCTGGCGTGTTGTTGGCCCTGCAAGGCTGCTGGGTGAGCCTGGCCTTGCTCGGCTGTTGGGCGTGATGAGTTCGATTTCCTGGTCTGGCGTGGTGTCATTGATCCTTTGGGTGTGTGTTGTGGGCTCGAAAAAGGTAGTGTCTGCTGTGGGTTGTTCAGGGCAGTCTGTGAACCGCAGCCTCGTTTGGTCCAGGTGCTTTCTGCAAATTTGTCCATTGTCTAGTTTGACTACAAAAACCCTACTCCCTTCTTTAGCTATCACCGTGCCCGCGATCCACTTGGGACCATGTCCATAGTTTAGCACATACACAGGGTCATTCAGATTAATTTCCCGTGACACAGTGGCGCGACCATCATTTATATTTTGTTGCTGCCGCCTGCTCTCTACCTGATCATGCAGGTTGGGGTGAACCAGCGAGAGTCTGGTTTTAAGTGTCCTTCTCATGAGTAGCTCAGCCGGGGGCACCCTGTGAGTGAGTGGGGTCCCGTGCGGTAGCTGAGTAGTACTCGGGACAGGCAGATTTGGAGTGAGCCTTCTGTGACTCGTTTGAGGCTCTGTTTGATTGTTTGTACTGTCCGCTCTGCCTGCTCATTGGAGGCTGGTTTAAATGGGGCCGAGGTGACATATTTGATCCCATTGCGGGTCATGAATTCTTTAAATTCGGCACTGATGAAACATGGCCCGTTGTCACTGACCAGTATGTCAGGCAGGCAGTGGGTGGCAAACATGGCCCTCAGGCTTTCAATGGTGGCGGTGGCGATGCTTCCCGACATTATTTCACATTCAATCCATTTTGAAAAAGCATCCACCACCACCAGGAACATTTTACCGAGAAATGGGCCCGCATAGTCAACATGGATCCTCGACCATGATCTGGAGGGCCAGGACCATAAACTTAGTGGTGCCTCTCTGGGCGCGTTGCTCAACTGAGCACACACGCTGCATTGATGTACACAGGACTCTAAGTCAGAGTCGATACCGGGCCACCACACGTGGGATCTGGCTATCGCTTTCATCATTACTATACCCGGGTGTGTGCTGTGGAGATCCGAGATGAACGTCTCCCTGCCCTTTTTTGGGTAGCACTAAGCGGTTACCCCACAACAGGCAGTCTGCCTGAATGGACAGCTCGTCCTTTCGCCGCTGCAACAGCTTGATTAGCTCTTGCATTTCAACGGGGATGCTGGCCCAGCTCCCATGCAGTACACAGTTTTTTACTAGGGACAGCAGAGGATCTTGGCTGGTCCAAGTCCTAATCTGGCGGGCCATGACAGGTGATTTATTGTTTTCAAATGCTTCCATGACCATCAACAAGTCTGCGGGCTGGGCAATGGTAGCCGACTGAGAGCATCCGCACAGTTCTCGGTGCCTGGCCTGTGGCGGATGGTATAGTTATACGCTGATAGTGCAAGTGCCCACCTTTGTATGTGGGCTGAGGCATCAGTATTTATCCCCTTGTTTTCAGCGAACAGGGATATGAGGGACTTGTGATCGGTTTCCAGCTCAAATTTGAGGCCAAACAGGAACTGTTGCATTTACTTTACCCTGAACACAAACGCTAATACCTCTTTTTCAATCATTCTGTAGGCCCTCTCGGCCTTAGACAAGCTCCTGGAAGCATAGGCAACAGGTTGCAACTTCCCTGCAATGTTAGCCTGTTATAATACAAACCCGACTCCGTACGACGACGCATCACATGCTAGCACGAGTCTTTTACACAGGTTATACAATACAAGCAGCTTGTTGGAGCATAAAATGTTTCTGGCTTTCTCAAAAGCAATTACTTGGTTTTTTCCCCATACCCAGTTCGCACCTTTATGCAATAACACATGTAGGGGTTCTAAGAGGGTGCTTAACCCTGGTAGGAAGTTATCAAAATAATCGAGGAGTCCCAGGAACGACGACAGCTTCGTGACGTTCTGTGGCCTGGGCATGTTCCTGATAGCCTCTGTCTTGGCGTCTGTGGGCCGAATGCTGTCCGCCGCGACCTTTCTCCCCAAAACCTCCACTTCTGTTGCCATGAAGACTCATTTCGATCTCTTCATCCGCAGCCCTACGCGATCCAGTCGCTGGAGGATTTCCTCCAGGTTTTGTAGGTGCTCGGCGGTGTCCCGTGACCAATATGTAGTCCTGAAAAACCACCGTGCGTGGTACCGACTTGAGTAGGCTCTCCATGTTTCTCTGGTAGATGAACAGTCCCTTGTGCGTGTTGATGCATGTGAGGCCCTTTGAAGACTCCTCCAGCTCCTGCGTCTTGTAAGCTGAAGTCAGGTCGAGCTTGGTGAACGTCTTGCCTCCTGCCAGTGTAGCAAATAGGTCGTTTGCCTTAGGTAGCGGGTATTGGTCCTGTAGCGAGAAACGATTAATAGTTACTTTATAATCGCCGCAAATCCTGACCGTGCCATCACTTTTGAGTACTGGAACAATTGGGCTGGCCCACTCGCTGAATTCCACTGGGGAGATGATGCCCTCGCTTTGCAGCCTGTCCAGCTCAATTTCCACTCTCTCCCTCATCATGTGAGGTACTGCTCGCACCTTGTGGTGAATCGGTCATGCCTCTGGGACCAAGTGGATCCGCACCTTCATCCAGGAAAAGTTTCCAATGCCTGGCTCAAAAAGGGAAGGAAATTTGTTAAGAACCTGGGTACATGGGCCTCATCGACATGTGATAGCGCTCGGATGTCATCCCAGTTCCAGCGGATTTTACCCAGCTAGCTCCTTCCAAGCAGTGTGGGGCCATCGCCTGGGACAATCCAGAGTGGCAGTTCGTGCACTGTGCCCTCATAGGTGACCTTGACCATGGCGCTGCCCAGGACAGTGATAAGCTCTTTGGTGTACGTTCTCAGTTTTGTGTGGATGGGGCTCAGGGCTGGTCTGAGTGCCTTGTTGCACCACAGTCTTTCAAACATTGTTTTACTCATGATGGATTGGCTAGCGCCAGTGTCCAGTTCCATGGCTACGGGTAAGCCACTCACTTTTACGTTTAGCATTATAGGTGGACATTTCGTCGAAAATGTGTGCACCCTGTGTATTTCAGCATCTTCCTCCTCTCTCTCAGGCTCAAAATTGCTTTGGTCCACCATGGACTGATCTTCCTCTGCCAGGTGGTGGTTAGCAGGTTTTGCAGAGCTTGCAGCTCGTCGGAGGTGCCCCATTGTTCCACAACTCTTGCAAACATACCCTTTGAAGCGGCATAAATAGGCCGAATGGAAGCATCCACAACGCCAACAAGATGTGAATTGCCTTGCATTCATCCTTTGTTGCGGACTCGGAGTCATCTGGGTCACCTGAGGCCTGCTGGCAGTTGCAGACTCGTGGTTTCTGCCCTGTACATTTCTGCTCGCAAACACAGTTCCAGTTAATTTATGAACATTGCTAGCACTTGTGTGCTGAGAGATTTGTTTGGTGTTATCACTGGTGGACATAAACGCCTATGCTATCGCAATGGCCTTACTGATGGTCGGTGTTTCTACAGTCAAAAGTTTTCGTAGGATGGTCTCGTGGCCAATGCCCAGTACAAAAAAGTCTCTGAGCATTTGCTCCAGGCAGCCATCAAACTCACATTGTCCTATAAGTCGCCTTAGCTCGGCGACGTAGCTCACCACTTCCTGACCTTCAGACCGCTGGTACGTATAGAACCGATACCTCGCCATCAGCACACTCTCCCTCGGGTTAAGATGCTCCTGAACCAGTGTACACTGCTCCTCATACGACTTATCTGTGGATTTCACCGGAGCCAGGAGATTCTTCATGAGGCTGTATGTCGGTGCCCCGCAGACCGTGAGGAGGACCGTTCTCCTTTTTGCAGCGTTTCCTTTTCCATCCAGCTCGTTGGCTACAAAGTACTGGTCTAACCATTCAACATAGGCTTTCCAGTCCTCACCCTCGAGAACTTCTCCAGGATGTCCACAGTTTGCTGCATCTTTGCGTTGGATTCGTGTACTCGTCGCCAGTTGTTGTGTTCCTAACACAGATGAGACTGCACACAGGGAGGTTAAAGTAACAGTGACCTCAGTCTTTATCAAGACACTCCAGAGTGAGTAACAGGCCTTGGGGGCCAGTTTATATACAGTGCTCCCAAGTGATGCTGGGATCCCTTGGGACTTCAGGGATGTGCTCCCTCGTGGCGGAACATGGGAATGCATGCTTTACAGATACACAACATCGAGGATCATGGCTGATCATTCACCTCAGTGCCCCTTTCCTGCTTTCTCTCCATACCCCTTGATCCCTTTAGCCATAAGGGCCATATCTAACTCCCTCTTGAATATATCCAATGAACTGGCATCAACAACTCTCTGCGGTAGGGAATTCCACAGGTTAACAACTCTCTGAGTGAAGAAGTTTCTCCTCAACTCAGCCCTAAATGGCTTACCCCTTATCCTTACACTGTGTCCCCTGGTTCTGGACTTCCCCAACATCGGGAACATTCTTCCTACATCTAACCTGTCCAGTCCCGTCAGAATTTTACATGTTTCTATGAGATCCCCTCTGATCCTTCTAAACTCCAGTGAATACAGGTCCAGTTGATCCAGTCTCTCCTCACATATCAGTCCTGCCATCCCGGGAATCAGTCTGGTGAACTTTCGCTGCATTCCCTCAATAGCAAGAACGTCCTTCCTTAGATTAGGAGACCAAAACTGAACACAATATTCCAGGTGAGGCCTCACCAAGGCCCTGTACAACTTCAGTAAGACCACCTTGATGAAATCACCTCTCATTCTTCTGAATTCCAATGAGTAGAGGCCCAACCTACTCAACCTTTCCTTATGTCAACCACTCTTCTTCAGAATCAACCTAGTGAACCTTCTCTGAACTGCCTCCAAAGCAAGTATATCCTTTCGTAAATATGGAAACCAAAACTGCACGCAGTATTCCACGTGTGGCCTCACTAATACCCTTCCTGCTTTTATACTCCATCCCCTTTGCAATAAATGCCAAGATACCATTGGCCTTCCTGATCACTTGCTGTATCTGCATACTATCCTTTTGTGTTTCATGCACAAGTACCCCTAGATCCCGTTGTACTGCAGCACTTTGCAGTCTTTCCCCATTTAAATAATAACTTGCTCTTTGATTTTTTTCTGCCAAAGTGCATGATCTCACACTTTCCAACATTATACTCCATCTGCCAGATTTTTGCCCACTCACTTAGCCTGTCTATGTCCTTTTGCAGATTTTTTGTGTCCTCCTCACACATTGCTCTTCCTCCCATCTTTGTATCGTCAGCAAACTTGGCTACGTTACACTCAGTCCCTTCTTCCAAGTCGTTAATATAGATTGTAAGTAGTTGGGGTCCCAGCACTGATCCCTGCGGCACCCCACTAGTTACTGATTGCCAACCCGAGAATGAACCATTTATCCTGACTCTCTGCTTTCTGTTAGTTAGCCAATCTTCTATCCATGCTAATATATTACCCCCAACCCCATGAACTTTTATCTTGTGCAGTAACCTTTTATGCTGCACCTTGTCAAATGCCTTCTAGAAGTCCAAATACACCACATCCACTGTTTCCCCTTTATCCACCCTGTTCATTACATCCTCAAAGAATTCCAGCAAATTTGTCGAACATGACTTCCCCTTCATAAGTCCATGCTGACTCTGCCTGACCGAATTTTGCTACTGCTACTGCTTCTTTAATAATGGAGTCCAACATTTTCCCAACGACAGATGTTAGGCTAACTGGTCTATAGTTTCCTGCTTTTTGTCTGCATCCTTTTTTAAATAGGGGCGTTACATTTGTAGTTTTCCAATCTGCAGGGACCTCCCCAGAATCCAGGGAATTTTGGTAAATTACAACCAATGCATCCACAATCCCTGCCGCTAATTCTCTTAAGACTCTCGCATGCAAGCCATCGGGTCCGGGGGACACACTGCAGCCACGGTGCGCCGGTGGTGGAGGCAATGAATGATGAATGGGGATAACTCAAGATCCAAAGGAGACGAGTGATTTGCAAGGTTTTGCAGAGAGTAGTAGATATTTATTGGTTTTACTCATCACATTTACATTTTTCAGATTTGCCAAGATGATTATCTTATATCTGTGAAGGCATTCTTGTGATTGGTGAGCTTCAAGCTGGTGATCACATCACTGGGGGTCCCTGGATCCTACAAGAAACACACAAGAGTAAGAGAGTAACCAATGTGACTGTTCAACAACGCCTCAACACACAGATTCACACCCATAACCCAACACTCCACACCCCAACTTTGCAGAGAGATACTGAGTGGAAGCCAGCTAATAGAGGCCTTTAAAATTATGAAAGGTTTTGATAGAGTAGACACACACACACAAACAGAGTGTTTGCACTTGTGGGGAAGAGCAAAACTAGATGCCATCAATATAAGATAATCACCAAGAAATCCAATGGGGAATTCAGGAGAAACTTCTTTACCCAGAGAGTGGTGAGAATGTGGAACTCGCTCCCACAGGGAGTGGTTGAGGCGAATAGTATCGATGCATTTAAGGGAGGCTAGACAAGCATATGAGGGAGAAGGAAATAGAGGGTTATGCTGATAAATTTAGATGAGGAAAGACGGGAGGAGGCTCGAGTGGAGCATAAACGCCGGCATGGACTGGTTGGGCCGAATGGCCTGTTTCTGTGCCGTATATCCAATGCAATTCCCACAAGAAAACAATAACAACAACAATAACTGGGAAAGACTTGACTCTGGAGTTTATCCTGTGCACCTCCTCGCGACCGTGTTCAGAGCAGCTATGGCCAAGGCCCATGGAATGATGTCCTGGCTGCTCACCTTGGCTTTGCACAAGGGGCTTGGTTGTCAGTGGGTAGCACTCTCGTCTCGAAGTCAGAAGGTTGTCAGTTCAAGTCCCACTCCAGAGACTTGGTCACATCATCCAAGCTGACAATGAAGTTATGCTAAACCTTTATAATCACTGGCTCGGCCCCAGCTGGAGTATTGTGTCTAACGCTGGGCTCCGCACTTTAGGAAGGATGTCAAGGGTGCAGATAAGATTTTAAAAAGAAAGACTTGCATTTATATAGCGTCTTTCATGACCACAAGACATCTCAAAGCATTCTATAGCCAATGAAGTACTTTTGGAGTGCAGTCACTGTTGTAATTTGGAAACACGGCAGCCAATTTGCGCACAGCAAGCTCTCACAAACAGCAATGTGATAATGAGCAGATAATCTGTTTTTGTTATGTTGATTGAGGGATAAATATTGGCCAGGACACCAGGGTAACTCCCCCACTCTTCTTCGAAAAAGTGCCATGGGATCTTTTGTGTTCACTTGAGAGAGCAGATGGAGCCTCAGTTTAACATTTCATCCGAAAGATAGCACCTCCAACATCTCAGCACTGCACTGGAGCATCAGTTTAAATATTTTTGTGCTTAAGTTCCTGGAGTCAGACTTGAACCCACAACCTTCTGACTCAGAGGCATGAGTGCTGCCCACTGAGTCATGGCTGACACTGGGCTAGTATGGTACATGGGGATGAGGGACTGGAGAAGCTGGGATTGTTCTCCTTAGAGCAGAGAAGGTGAAGAGGAGATTTAATAGAGGTATTCAAAATCATGGGGTGTTTTAATAGAAAAGGAGAAACAGTTTCCAGTGGCAGGAGGATCAGTAACAAGAGGACACAGGTTTAAGGTAATTGGCAAAAGAACCAGAGACGAGATGAGGAGACATTTTTATGCAGCGAGTTGTGTTCTGGGATGCACTGCATGAAAGGACGGTGGAAGCAGATTCATGAATAACTTTTAAAAGAGAATTGGATAAATACTTGAAGGGACAAATTGCAGGGATATGGGGAAAGGGCATGGGGAGTGGGACTGATTGGATTGCACTTTCAAAGTGCCGGCACAGACATGATGGGCTGAATGGCCTCCTTCTGTGCTGTATGATTCTATGACACTCCCAGTGCAGTACTGAGGGAGTGCTGCACTGTCGGCGGTGCCGTCATTCAGATGAGACGTTAAACCGAGGCTCTGTCTGCTCTCTCAGGTGGAGGTAAAAGATCCCATGGCACTTATTTCAAAGAAGAGCAGGGGAGTTATTCTCAGTGTCCAGACCAATATTTACCCTTCATCCAACATCACTAAAATAGATTATCTGGTCATTATCACATTGCCGTGTGTGGGAGCTTACTGTTCACAAATTGGCTGCCGCATTTCCTACATTACAACAGTGACTACACTCCAAAAGGTCGTTCATTGGCTGTAAAGCGCTCTGAGATGTCCTGAGGTTGTGAAAGATGCTATAGAAATGCAAGTTTTTTAATAGTTCTGCAACAAGGTTTCTGTAATATAGTATAGATTATTCATCTCAGACATTCTCTCACACAGAATCTTTCCATAAAACTAAACTAAAATACTGCGGATGCAGGAAATCTGAAATAAAAAGAGAAAATGCAGGAAATTTCAGCAGCTCAGGCAGCATCTGTGGAGAGAGAAACAGAGTTAACGTTTCAGGTCGATGACCCTTCGCCGCCAATGGTGGAGCGATTACAATCGGGGGATGCGCAGGAGGCCAGAATTGGAGGAGCGCAGCGATCTCGGAGGGCTGTTGAGCTGGAGAGATTCCAGAGATAGGGCGAGGGTCATGGGAGGGATGAAGACGAGGATGAGAATTTTGAAATCGATCCATTGCTGAACCGGGAGCCAATGTTGGTCAGCGAGCACAGGGGTGATGGGTGAACGGGACTTGGTGCGAAATATGACATGGGGCAGCGAGCACAGGGGTGATGGGTGAACGGGACCCGGTGCAGGTTAATACATGGGCTCTGGTGAGCTTCATATTGGAATGTTTCCATCCTGTGTGGGCCTCACCACTGTTTTATGATATCGTTCCCTGTTGCATGTATTTTCAGGGCAGACATTAGAGCAGCTTGCCTTTGGTTGGTGGCCTCGGTGGTGATCTGAAGTCTGTCCAGCAACTCTTGGATGAGCTGGTCTCTCAGGAGAGAATAAGTGGGATCCATGGAACGTTTACAACTAAAATATAAAACAAAAAACTCGGTGAAAACAAAAGAAACGTTTTTAGGCTTGAATTTATCTAGTGGAGGGAGAAGAATCACTCTTGTCATCTATCTCTAGGCTCACACTTCAGTGCTGCACTGTCGGAGGTGCTGAGTTTCGAATGAGACGTTAAACCGAGGCCCCGTCTGCTCTCTCAGGTGGACATAAAAGATCTCACGGCACTATGTTGAAGAGCAGCGGAGTTATCCCCGGTGTCCTGGGGCCAATATTTATCCCTTAACCAACATCACTGAAAACAGATTATCTGCTCATTATCACATTGCTGTTTGTGGGAGCTTGCTATGTGCAAATTGGCTGCCGTGTTTCCTGCATTACAACAGTGACTACACTCCAAAAAGTACTTCATTGGCTGCAAATCACTTTGAGACGTCTGGTGGTCGTGAAAGGCGCTATATAAATGCAAGTCTTTCTTTCTTTTTATCTATTGGCGCCAATCACACCCACCCCTCCACCCCTATTCCTCTCCTGAAATCACTGACTCTAAATTTTGGGGGTATTTTCTACCTTGCTTACTCCAGAATTTCCAGCCTCTGAATTTTAGATCACTCTTGTAGGCGAGCCCCAACTCCCTGTGCAAAGATTATCTGCAGTACTGAGTGTTGCCAACTCTGGCTGGAGGTTTTCCTGGAGGTTTCATTACACGACCACGCTGCCTCCAATTGCCCCGCCCAGTCGAAAGCCTGCTTCCCCATCGCTAATATTGTTATAACTAATAGTCAACAGAGTTCAACAAAAATGAAAAAAAAAACATGCACTTCTTAATGCCCCCCTTGTGATTTTTCTGCCGGGAGTTGCTCACAGCAGTGTCCGGGAGACTAATTACTTCTTTCGATTTAGTATACTGTATTCGCTGCTCGCGGTGCGGCCTCCTCTACATTGGGGAGACCAAACGCAGATTGGGTGACCGCTTTGCGCGGAACATCTCCGTTCAATCTGCAAGTGTGACCCCGAGTTTCCGGTCGCTCGTCACTTTAATTCTCCACTCCACTCCCACTCTG
Organism: Pristiophorus japonicus; assembly: GCF_044704955.1. Classification (NCBI taxonomy): domain Eukaryota; kingdom Metazoa; phylum Chordata; class Chondrichthyes; family Pristiophoridae; genus Pristiophorus; species Pristiophorus japonicus. The sequence continues at coordinate 32,506,622 of NC_091997.1, read as the reverse complement.
ATATCTCCGTCCTCGGCCTCCTATACTGTTCCAACGAAGCTCAACATAAGCTCGAGTAGCAGCACCTCATCTTTCGTTTTGGCACGTTACAGCCTTCTGGACTCAACATCGAGTTCAACTATTTCAAACCTTAACCTCTGCCCCCATTTTTTGGAAAGCAGGTGCGAATGATTCTGCCATTCCCATTTACACCCTATCTACACCCATCTTTTATTTCTTAACTTGTCCCATTACCTTCTCCTTTTGCCTTGCACCATCATCCCTTGCGTCTCTCTAATCTCTCCTGCCTTCCACCCTATCACAGATCTTCCTTTTTGTTCTTCCCTCCCCTCCCCCCCACTTTCTCTGCCCTCTGCACTTGTTTAAAATCTGTCACATCTCTAACTTTTTCCAGTTCTGACGAAGGGTCATCGACCTGAAACGTTAACTCTGTTTCTCTCCCCACAGATGCTGCCTGACCCGCTGAGTATTTCCAGCATTTTCTGTTTTATTTCAGATTTCCAACATCCGCAGTATTTTGCCTTTGTGTCCGAGAGATGAATCTTTAATTCCCGAAGACTCCAGGACAATCGCGGAGGGTTGGCAACCCCTCGCACTACCATTGATCTCCAGGTCAGCGTTTGATAACATCCTCCAGAATACAATTAAAGCAACCATTCTGTTCATTGCTTTTAGCTTCTGGAATTATCACACACTGTAGGATCACCCTCCGATCTTCAACAAACGATAGAGGCTTGTAACCTCACACTGCATGTTTAGTTTAAACTATTTTAAGTACATTTATTTTACAAAGGATGAAAAAATGAAGAATCAATAATGAGATACATCGATATATAACAGCAGAGATCTTTCTATCTAACTTCTTGAGTGTCAGCATTGGCTCAGTGGGTAGCACACTCGCCTCTGAGCCAGAAGGTTGTGGGCTCAAGTCCCACGCCAGAAACTTGAGCACAGAAATCCAGGCTGACACTTCCAGTGCAGTACTGAGGGAGCGTCGCACTGTCGGAGGTGTAGTCTTTTGGATGAGATGTTAAACCGAGGCCCTGTCTGCTCTCTCAGGTGGATGTAAAAGATCCCGTGGCACGAAGAGCAAGGGAGTTCTCGCCAATGCCCCGGAGAGTATTTATCCTTCAACCAACATCACTAAAGCAGATTATCCGGTCATTATCACATTGCTGTTTGTGGGAGCTTGCTGTGCGCAAATTGGCTGCTGCGTTTCCCACATTACAACTGTGACTAAGTATTTAATTGGCTGCAAAGTTTGGGATATCTGAGGTTGTATTATATAAATGCAAGTCTTTCTTTGAAAGATGAGAAGAGAAGGGAAGGCAATTAGACAGATTCCGTGATGTTCCTTGGCGTCCCTATTGCCAGACCATTGGGTTTACTCTTTGTTATTTCTTCCATTTTTCATTTGTTACGAGGAAGCATAGAAGCATAGAAAATAGATGCAGGAGTAGGCCATTCGGCCCTTCGAGCCTGCACCACCATTCAATAAGATCATGGCTGTTCATTCCCTCAGTACCCCTTTCCTGCTTTCTCTCCATACCCCTTGATGCCCTTAGCCATAAAGGCCATATCTAACTCCCTTTTGAATATATCCAATGAACTAGCATCAACAACTCTCTGCGGTAGGGAATTCCACAGGTTAACAACCCTCTGAATGAAGAAGTTTCCCCTCATCTCAGTCCTAAATGGCCTACCCCTTATCCTAAGACTGTCCCCTGGTTCTGGACTTCCCCAACATTGGGAACATTCTTCCCACATCTAACCTGTCCAGTCCCATCAGAATCTTATACGTTTCTATGAGATCCCCTCTCATCCTTCTAAACTCCAATGTATAAAGGCCCAGTTGATCCAGTCTCTCCTTATATGTCAGTCCAGCCATCCCTGGAATCAGTCTGTGAACCTTCGCTGCATTCTCTCAATAACAAGAACGTCCTTCCTCAGATTAGGAGACCAAAACTGAACACAATATTCCAAGTGAGGTCTCACCAAGGCCCTGTACAACTGCAGTAAGACCTCCCTGCTCCTATACTCAAATCTCCTAGCTATGAAGGCCAACATACCATTTGCCTTCTTCACCGCCTGCTGTACCTGTATGCCAACTGTCAATGACTGATGAACCATGACACCCAGATCTCGTTGCACCTCCCCTTTTCCTAATCTGCTGCCATTCAGATAATATTCTGCCTTCGTGTTTTTGCCCCCAAAGTGGATAATCTCACATTTATCCACATTATACTGCATCTGCCATGCCTTTGCCCACTCACCTAACCTGTCCAAGTCACTCTGCAGCCTCTTAGCATCCTCCTCACAGCTCACACTGCCACCCAGTTTAGTGTCATCTGCAAACTTGGAGATATTACACTCAATTCCTTCATATAAATCATTGATGTATATTGTAAAAATCGGATAGGCTGGGATTGTGTTCTTTGGAAAGGCTGAGGGGAAACCTTATTGAGGTGTATAAAATTATGAGGGGCCTACATAGAATGGATAGGAAGGATCTATTTCCCTTAGCAGCGGGGTCAGCAACCAGTGGACATAGATTTAAAGTAATTGGTAGAAGCATTAGAGGGGAGTCGATTAGAAGTTTCTTCACCCAGAGGGTGGTGGGGGTCTGGAACTCACGGCCTGAAAGGGTGGTAGGGGCAGAAACCCTCACCTCATTTAAAAAGTACTTGGATGTGCACTTGAAGAGCCATAACCTGCAGGGCTATGGACCGAGAGCTGGAAAGTGGAATTCGGCTGGGTAGCTCTTGGTCGGCCGGCACGGACACGATGGGCCGAAATGGCCTCCTTCTGTGCCATAACTTTCTAGGACTCTTTGATTCTTAGTCCCGAAGGTACAACTCACCCTTTCTTTCCTTGGTGTTTAAAGAGACAGGTCTGGAAGTTTCTAGCTGGCTGCCGATCTGGGTGGGGAGGGCGAGCGGTGGTCAGGGCCACATTCAGGTCTCTCTTTATACCCTCAGTAGATTCACTGGAAAGTAAGAAAGAAAGAAAGACTTGCATTTATATAGCACCTTTCATGACCACCGGACGTCTCAAAGCTCTTTACAACCAATGAAGTACTTTTGGAGTGTGGTCACTGCTGTAATGTGGGAAACGTGGCAAGCTCCCATAAACAGCAATGTGATAATGACCAGATAATGTTTTGTTATGTTGATTCAGGGATAAATATTGGCCAGGACACCAGGAATAACTCCTCTGCACTTCTTTGAAATAGTGTCATGGAATCTTTTCTGTCCACCCCGGTTTAACGTCTCATCCGAAAGACGGCACCTCTGACAGTGCAGCACTCCCTCAGCACTGCACTGGGAGTGTCAGCCTGGATTTATGTGCTCAAGTCCCTGGAGTGGGACTTGAACCCACAACCTTCTGACTCGAGGCCCAGCTGCCACAGCTGAATTGCATGCCAAAGCCCACTGTGTGAGCTCACACGTGAATAATGACCACTGGAGGTGCGGTGAATATTTGACGCGGAGGAGCAGCGAGAGATCATGGCGGAGGTGCGGCAAATGAGGTTACGGGGCCCAGAAGAGCCCAGGGCCCAGGGGCAGCATGGGCCAGTCCACACTGCAATATGTGTGCGCGTGTGCACTAGGTCCATGCAGCAAAGCAGGTCTCCAGTCGTCCTGGTGAACCCTTGCCACTGGATAAAGACCAAGCTCTGTCAAGCCCGTGTGGTGGCTGATGTGCAACGGTCACCACACGTTAAAAAAATCCACGCACAGGCATCTTCCACCCTTTTAACTGGAGTTCATTGAAACATCTGTGAACTCATGTGGAAGCAAGTCATCCTCATTCAATGGACCGCCTATGATGATGAATGGCCACTGGGGCGAGGGGCTGGACAGGAGTAAACAAATAAAGGTGCGTACCCAAGAAAAGTAAGTTAAATATCATTAATATATGCCGATTTTGGGCAGGCATCTTTACCGACTCCTACTAAAAATTCTGTCAGGTTAACTTCCAGTGGCTCTGGGGTGAGTGGCTGACTGGGGGGATTTTAACTGCCCACCAACCCACTTTCTGCTGGGCGGGAAAGGTTTAAATCATCCCCACAGTTTCTTCATCTCTCACCAGCAGCTCCCATCTCTGACCTTCGACAGCTCCACCCCGACCCCCTCATCCAGCAACATTCTTGGCCTCACCACCCCCTCTTGTTCCAAATGGAAGTCTCACACCACTGAAGCTGCTCCGAGACCCTTGCTTATTTGTTTTATGACAAAAAGCTGTTTGCCCCTCAAAGAATCTTACTGCTCCAAATCCACCCCAACACTTGACTATCCATCCTGTATTTGGGGAAGCCCTTCCAGCACCTGTCTAGCACAGCTCTGTGTCTGCACACGCACAGACAAGGTTTGATCCCAGGGGAACGGTAGCACCGTGGTTATGTCACTGGACTAGTAATCCAGTGCCCGGACTCTTGATCCGGAGACACGAGTTCACAATCCCACCATGGCAACTGGGGAATTTAAATTGAATTAATTCAATAAATCTGGAATAAAAACCTAGTGTCTGTAATGTGCAACTGCATGGACACCCGATAGGGACAGGGCTCGGTTCAGTTGTGATGTCTTCCCACAGTAAAATGATGCCACCGTCTGTGCCAGTATCTGCCCTGCGCCCATGCTGTCATAGAATCATAGAAATTTACAGCGCGGAAGGAGGCCATTTCGGCCCATCGTGTCCTCGCCGACCGACAAAGAGTTATCCAGCCTAATCCCACTTTCCCAGCTCTTGGTCCGTAGCCCTGTAGGTTACAGCACTTCAGGTGCACATCCAAGTACTTTTTAAATGCAGTGAGGGTTTCTGCCTCTACCACCCTTTCAGGCAGTGAGTTCCAGACCCCCACCACCTTCTGGGTGAAAAAATTTCCCCTCAAATCCCCTCTAAACCTCCCCCCAATTACTTTAAATCTATGATCCCTTTGCTAAGGAAAATAGATCCTTCCGATCCACTCTATCCAGGCCCCTCATAATTTTATATCACTCAATCAGGTTTCCCCTCAGCCTCCTCTGTTCCAAAGAAAACAGACCCAGCATCTCCAAATCTTTCCTCATAGCTAAAATTCTCCAGTCCAGGCAACATTCTTGTAAATCTCTTCTGCACCCTTTCCAGTGCAATCACATCTTTCTTGCACGCAGTACTCCAACTGCGGCCTAACCAGTGTTTTATAAAGTTCAAGCATAACCTCCTTACTTCTGTATTCCATGCCTCAACTTATAAAGGCAAGTATTCTGTATGCTTTCTTAACCACCTTATCCACCTGGCCTGCTACCTTCCGGGATCTGTGGACATGCACTCCAAGGTCCCTTTGTTCCTCTACACTTTTCAGTGTCCTACCATTTAATGTGTATTCCCTTACCTTGTTAGCCCTCCCCAAATGCATTACCTCACACTTCTCCGGATTGAATTCCATTTGCCACGTGACATGTGCCAGTAATCTTCTGAAAAGGGAAGTGTAAAGTCCTTACTCTACAGTATGAAACCACACGAGGCACTTTCTGGGGACAAGGTCACTCTGTGACCTTAACTCTTTATTCACAGGACTCCAAAGACGATGACCCTGCGTGGGACCTCCCTTTTTATACCTGTGTGATCAGGTAAGGAGTGTCTTCCACAAGTTCACCCCTTGTGGTCAAGGTGTGCAGCTAGGTTGAGTGTATACAGTAATACAATGGTGTTACATTGTGGTTACATACATGACATCACCTCCCTCCCCCCCCCAAAGTCTTATTGGGATCATAGGTTTAGTCTTTCAGGTGGTCTACGCTCCCTCGTGGAGCGCCGCAGTTGGGGCTCTGGTTGTTGGACACTGAAGTGAGTGTCTGTCACCTGTGGTGATTCCGGCCTGTCCGGGCTGACCGCAGGGACTGTGCATTCTTCAGATTGCTCTTGTTGCTCATTCACTGGCGGTGTTGTGATCTCCATCTCATGGTCTTCTTCAGGTTCCTCCGTGTCAATGCTGACCCTTTTTTTTTTTTAAATTGGTCCAGATGCTTACGGCATATCTGACCATTGTTGAGTTTTACCACGATGATCCTATTCCCCTCTTTGTCAATTACAGTGCCTTCAAGCCATTTGGGCCCCATGGCGTGATTGAGGACGAATACAGGATCATTTATTTCTATACATCTCCCCCTCGAATTACGGTCATGGTACTCATTTTGTGACTTGCGCTTGCCCTCAACTATGTCGGTCAGGACTGGGTGAATGAGGGACAACCGAGTTTTGAGTGTCCGTTTCATTAGTAGCTCTGCGGGCGGGACCTGTAGGCCAGCAGGAGACGCAATAGGCGGCATTGTAGGGAGGGTCCTTGAATCCTGAACATACCTTGCTTACTGATTTGGACCGCACATTCCGCCTGGCCATTGGAGGCCGGCTTGAATGGCGCAGTCCTGACGTGGTTGATGCCACTGCCCGACATAAACTCTCGGAATTCGTAGCTTGTGAAACATGGGCCATTATCACTAACCAGGATGTCCGGCAAGCCATGGGTTGCAAAGATTGCACGTAGGCTTTCCACGGTGGTGGATGACATGCATGAATTCAGAATGATGTACTCGATCCATTTCGAGTAGGCATCTACCACAATAAGGAACATCTTACCCATGAACGGGCCCGCAAAGTTAAAATGAATGCGTGACCATGGCCTGGTGGGCCAGGGCCACGGGCTGAGCGGGGCCTCCCTGGGGGCATTACCCAGCTGGGCACACGTCGTGCACCTGCGAATACAGTGTTCCAGGTCTGAATCAATTCCAGGCCACCAAACGTGTGACCGGGCAATGGCCTTCATCAGCACAATGCCTGGGTGCTCGCTGTGGAGTTCCCTGATGAATGCCTCCCTGCCCTTCTGGGGCATAACTACCCGGCTGCCCCATAGTAGGCAGTCGGCTTGGATGGAGAGCTCATCCATCCGTCAGTGGAACGGTCTGACCTCCTCAGGGATGCTCCGTGTGCGGGTGCCCAATCCCCAGTCAGGACACATTTCTTAATCAGGGATAGAAGGGGATCTCTGTTTGTCCAGATTTTGATCTTACGGGCTGTGATGGGGGAGCCTGCCATGACCATCTCGGCGCTTTGCTCTGCTGCCCCCTCAGTGGTGGCCAGTGGAAGCCTGCTGAGCGTGTCAGCGCAATTTTCAGTGCCGGGCCAGGCCGTGATGGAGTAGTCATAAGCAGCCAGTGTGAGAGCCCATCGCTGTATGCGGGCTGATGCGTTGGCATTGATAGCCTTGCTGTCTGACAACAGGGATGTTAATGGCTTGTGGTCCGTCTCTAATTCAAACTTCCTACCAAAGAGGTACTGATGCATTTTTTTTACACCATACACACATGCAAGCGCTTCCTTCTCGACCATCCCATATCCCCTTCTGCTTGAGAGAGCGACCTGGGGGCATAAGCCACAGGTTGTAGTTAACCCTGCAACACGCACCCAACTCCATAGGACGATGCATCACATGTCAGAACCAATTTTTTTTTCAGGGGTCGTACAGGGTCAACAACTTGTTTGAATGAAGTAGGTTTCACACCCGATCAAAAGCCCGTTCCTGACAGTCCCCCCAAAACCAATCGCAACCCTTACGCAGGAGCACTTGTAGCGGCTCCAACAATGTGCTCAAGTTCGGCAGAAAGTTCCCGAAATAGTTCAACGGTCCCAGGAATGAACGCAACTCCGATGTGTTGCAGGGCCTGGGTGCTCATCGAATTGCCTCAGTTTTGGATTAGGTGGGCCAAATCCCATCTAAAGCAACCTTCCTGCCCAGAAACTCAACCTCGGGAGCTAAGAACACAAATTTAGACTTCTTGAGTCGCAGGCCTACCCGGTCCAGTCGGCGTAGCACCTCCTCCAGGTTGTGGAGGTGTTCCTCGGTGTCTCGACCCGTGATGAGGATGTCGTCCTGGAATACGATCGTTCCAGGAATGGATTTAAGCAGGCTTTCCATGTTTCGTTGAAAAATCGCGGCCGCTGATTGAATGCCAAATGGGCACCTGTTATAAACGAACAGTCCCTTGTGCGTGGTGATGGTGGTCAGTAGTTTAGATTCGTCGGCCAGTTCCTGGATCATATAGGCTGAAGTGGGGTCCAACTTGGTGAATAGCTTGCCGTCTGCCAGTGTGGCAAAGAGGTCCTCCGCTCTCGGGAGCGGGTATTGATCTTGTAGGGACACCCAATTGATGGTGGCCTTGTAGTCGCCACAGACCCTGACAGAGCCATCCGCTTTTAGGACGGGAACGATGGGGCTCGCCCAGGCACTGAATTCAACAGGCGAGATGATGCCCTCTCTCAACAGCCGGTCCAATTCGCTCTCGATCTTTCCCCCACATCACATACGGCACCACTCTAGCTTTGTGGTACACTGGCCTGGCGTCCGGGGTGATGTGTATCACTACTTTAGTGCCTTTGAAAGTCCCGATGCCAGGTTGGAATAGTGAATCGAATTGTTGTAGGACTTGTGAGCACGAACTTTGCTCCACAGATGACATTGCGTGAACATCCCCCCATTTCCAGTTCATCTCAGCTAACCAGCTCCTCCCCAACAGTGCGGGACCATTGCCCGGGACAATCAGAGCGGCAGCCGATTCACTAACCTGTTGTGTGTGACAGCCAACATTGCACTGCCTAGCACCGGAATGATTTCTTTAGTGTAAGTCCGTAATTGTGTCTCAATACATGCTAATTTGGGTCTACTGGCTTTAAGTGGCCATAGCTTCTCAAATTGCTGAACACCCATGAGTGACTGGCTGGCCCCAGTGTCCAGCTCCATGCGTACTGGGATACCATTTAATAAAACCCTCATCATCATTGGTATCGTTTTGGTGTATGAACTGTGAATATTCGCTACTTGGACCCGCTGAACCTCGGCGTCCATCGATTTGCCCCAAAAGTCACCCTGCCTCAAAGAACCCTCTTCTGGTCCATCCGTCTCATATTAGCCTGGTTGCAGACTTCCTGCACATTCGAGCTAAGTAGCCACTGAGATTGCAGTTCCTGCAGACAAACTGTTGAAATCTGCAAGATCTAGCTGAGTGTTTTCCTCCACACCTCCAGCATGAGTTAAAGTTCCCATTGTTGGGAACAAAGGGACTACGGCCAGGCATTCCGCGCTGACTATCCCTTTGACTGCTCTTAAGTACCCTATTGGTGGGTGTCAATGGCCCCATCACGGGCCGCATTGTCCACTGTGATGGCGTGAATGTCTATTCAGCCTGCCATTGTCTCTGTTGAAGTCCTACTCTGGGGTCTATTGCTGCCTGGGCAGTGTCGGACTGCCCCTGCCTGCCTGCGGGGCTCTGAGTCGCATTGATGATGTTGACTCCCTGATCCATCGCTGCGTTAGAGGCAGAATTGTGCGCATATATTATTTTCGTCTCTTCCTCCCCCGCCATGAAAGTTCGAGCTATCAACACTGCCGCTTCCAAAGTCAAATCTTTGGTCTCAATTAATTTGCGGAAAATTCCCGCATGACCGATACCCTCGATAAAGAAGTCCCTTAGCATCTCCCCCCTGCAGGCGTCTGTGAACTTACAGAGGCTGTCCAAACGCCAGAGGTCCGCTACAAAGTCCGGTATGCTCTGTCCTTCACGACGTCGGTGGGTACAGAATCTGTGTCGGGCCATATGTATGCTACTCGCCGGTTTGAGGTGCTCCCCAATCAATTTGCTAAGTTCTTCAAAGGTTTTATCCGCCAGCTTTTCGGATGCTGGTAAGTCCTTCATGAGCGCGTAAGTCTTTGGTCCGCAGCTGGTCAAAAGATGAGCCCTCCGCTTGTCGGCCGCTGCATCCCACAGCCATTCTTTCATAACGAAGCTTTGCTGAAGCCTCTCGACAAAATCGTCCCAGTCTTCCCCAACACAGTACCGTTCCTCTGTGCTACCGGTGGCCATTCTCGTTGGTCGTGAATTCCCGTTTCACGTCGCCAATGTAAAGTCCTTACTCTACAGTATGAAACCACACGAGGCACATTCTGGGGACAAGGTCACTCTGTGACCTTAACTCTTTATTCACAGGACTCCAAAGACGATGACCCTGCGTGGGACCTCCCTTTTTATACCTGTGTGATCAGGTAAGGAGTGTCTCCCACAAGTTCACCCCTTGTGGTCAAGGTGTGCATCCAGGTTGAGTGTATACAGTAATACAGTGGTGTTACATTGTAGATACATACATGACAGGAAGACTTAGTGGAAACCGGAAGACCTCTTTAAAATTACGAATGGGTTGGACAGGGTAGATGTGGAGAAAATGTTTCCACTTGTAGGACAATCCAAAATTGGGGGCTTTAAATACAAAAATGTTACCATTAAAACCACTGGGGAAATAAGGAGAAATGTGTTTACTCAGAGAGTGGTTAGAATGTGGAAATCGCTACCACAAGAAGTGGCTGACACAAATAGCTTAGAACATAAGAAATAGGAGCAGGAGTTGGCCAGTCGGCCCCTCGAGCCTGCTCCACCATTTAATAAGATCATGCCTGATCTGATCTTGGCCTCAACTCCACTTCCCTGCCCTCTCCCCATAACCCTTTATTCCCTTATCACTCAAAAATCTGTCTATCTCCACCTTAAATAAATAAATGACCCAGCCTCCACAGCTCTCTGGGGCAGAGAATTCCAAAGATTCACGACCCTCTGAGGGAAGAAATTCCTCCTCATTTCCGTTAGATGCTTTCAAAATGAAACAAGAGGAGTACATGAGAGAAAAGGGAATAGAAAGATAGGCTGAGAGGCTGAGATGAGGCAGATGGAATGGGAGGAGGCTCGAGTGGAGCATAAACAGCGGCATGGACTAGTTGGGCCGAATGGTCTGTTTCTGTAATCCCCTGTACCCATTTACCCATTACCTGTGCCAGTATCTGCCTTATACCAATGCTGCCACCACAGGTGCCAGTAGCAACTCCATATCTGAAGTGATTACGAGCTCCTTAATTCACCCTAAAGCCACAGTAGTTTTATTCAATGGAGAGTTGAGATGGTGCAAAGCCTTCCAGTTCTGCAGGAGCCATCGATGGGGCAGGGTCAAGTCATGAAACGCAAGGGCATAGCAAACGTTGGTGCAAATATTTTATTATATTGCGTGAGTTTGTATAAAGTTTATGACTGAATGCTGCAAGTTTTACATTTTCAATAGTGAAGGGGCTCCTATCCCATCCACCACCTTAAACCTTCACTCCCTCCACCACTGGCGCCCCCTGGCTGCAGTGTGTACCATCTACAAGATGCACTGCAGCAACTCGCCAAGGCTTCTTCGGCAGCACCTCCCAAACCCGCGACCTCTATCTACCACCTAGAAGGACAAGAGCAGCAGGCGCATGGGAACACCACCACCTCCACGTTCCCCTCCAGGTCACACACCACCCTGACTTGGAAATATATTGGCCGTTCCTTCATCGTCGCTGGGTCAAAATCCTGGAACTCCCTCCCTAACAGAACTGTGGGAGCACCTTCACCACACGGACTGCAGCGGTTCAAAAAGCCGGCTCACCATCACCTTCTCAAGGGGCAATTAGAGATGAGCAATCAATGCCGGCCTTGCCAGCGACGCCCACATCCCAGGAACAAATTTTTTTTAAATGATGTGAATATTTTAGTCTAATATGTGAAATTGCTCACCTGTTTCTTCTGGTCCGTTTGGCTGCGATTAACCAATCGACAAAGTTCTTGGTCATCACAGTGTCCACATATTTACTGTAGTCACTGGCTAAAATAGCCTCTGAATACCGCTTCTCAATCGGCTTCCCATCCTGGGTTGGAAGGCTGCAGTTCAACAGGGAAATAGTAAGAATTTTATTCAATTTATCGATATGATTTATCAATTTTCTTTCCTCCCACACCCTGTCACACGCCCCCACACCCTGTCACACGCCCCCACACCCTGTCACACGCCCCCACACCCTGTCACATGCCCCCACACCCTGTCACTCTCTCCTCCACACACCCTGTCACTCTCTCCTCCACACACCCTGTCACTCTCTCCTCCACACACCCTGTCACTCTCTCCTCCACACACCCTGTCACTCTCTCCCCCACACACCCTGTCACTCTCTCCTCCACACACCCTGTCACTCTCTCCTCCACACACCCTGTCACTCTCCCCCACACACCCTGTCACTCTCCCCCACACACCCTTTCACTCTCCCTCATACACCCTGTCACTCTCCCCCACACACCCTGTCACTCTCTCTCCCACACACCCTGTCACTCTCCACCATAATCTGTCGCCCTGAGGTTGTTGGCTCTTTGCTGGTGTACAGTCACACATTAGTGCCTCACTAACTAAACGACCATGCGAGCCTTAACAGTGAGTGTCTATTTGGCTGTGGAGGCAACCCAACCAAACCGAAGCCGATCCTCACTCAATATCAACAAATGCTCACTTCCAACAGGAGCCATGGCGGTCAGGAGCAGGAACGCTGGTCAGCTTTCACTTCCCTAACCTGCGGCACACTCGCCTCTGAGTCAGCAGGTTGTGGGTTCAAGTTCCACTCCACAGATTTGAGCACAAAATCTCGTTGTCACTCCAGTGCGGTGCTGAGGGAGTGCTGCACTGCCGGAGGTGCCATATTTCGGATGAGATACTAACCCAAGGACCCCGTCTGCTCCCTCAGGTGGACATAAAAGATTCCACAGCACTATTTCAAATAAGAGCAGGGGAGTTTTCCCCGGTGTTCTGGCCAATATTTATCCCACAACCAGCATCACTAAAAAACGGATTATCTGGTCATTATCGCTTTGTTATTTGTGGGAGCTTGCTGTGCGCAAATTGGCTGCCACGTTTCCTCCTTTACAACAATGGCTACACTTCAAAATATAATTGTACTTTGGGATGTCCTGAGGTCATGAAAGGTGCTATATAAATGCAAGTTCTTTCTTTCTCTGAAGCCAATTGCAATTTCCCCAAGGCAGTTAACTCTGCACAGACCAAGTGTTGAACCATCCTGAGCCTCAGCAACACGCTGGGCCATCAGGGAAGCACATAAACTGCTTATTTCCTATACGTATAAAACTGTGCTCATCCTTGGGAGCTCAGTGTTCTCAATACCTGAGTTCAATCCCATTTGTCTTTAGTACATTTCCCCAAATCGATCCCATAGCGGAGAACAGAATTACAAGAAACCTTGGAGTGAGCATCTTCACTGCTTTCTGGAAAGACAAAAATTAGAGTTTTAGAGAAACTCACAGTACATACCCCATATCGTGCCACTCCCCACACTCTGTCACTCACCCCCACACTCTGTCACTCCCCCCCACACTCTGTCACTCCCCCCCACACCCTGTCACTCTCCCCCCCCACCCTGTCACTCTCCCCCCCACCCTGTCACTCTCCCCCCCCACCCTGTCACTCTCCCCCCCCACCGTGTCACTCTCCCCCCCCACCGTGTCACTCTCCCCCCCCACCGTGTCACTCTCCCCCACACTGTGTCACTCTCCCCCACACTGTGTCACTCTCCCCCACACCGTGTCACTCTCCCCCACACCGTGTCACTCTCCCCCACACCGTGTCCCTCTCCCCCACACTGTGTCACTCTCCCCCACACCCTGTCACTCTCCCCCCCCACCCTGTCACTCTCCCCCACACCGTGTCACTCTCCCCCACACCGTGTCACTCTCCCCCCCCACCGTGTCACTCTCCCCCCCCACCGTGTCACTCTCCCACACCGTGTCACTCTCCCACACCGTGTCACTCTCCCACACCGTGTCACTCTCCCACACACCGTGTCACTCCCACACACCGTGTCCCTCCCCCACACCGTGTCCCTCTCCCCCACACCGTGTCACTCCCCCACACCGTGTCACTCCCCCACATCGTGTCACTCCCCCATACCGTGACCCTCTCCCCCACACCCGTGTCACTCCCCCACACCGTGTCCCTGTCCGCCTCCCCCCCCCCCCCCCCCACCAATGTGCTGATTAAATTATGAAATTGTAAGAATCAAAAAACCTCAACAACATTAACTCTGGACAACAAATGGAGTAAAATCTGGATTGTCAAATTTCATGTTGTTCTAGACACACGTTAATCTTGTTAAGTTGGAAGAAGTCCAATTAGAAATCAACAATCTGTGTTGTACAACAAAAGGAAAGTATTTTTATCATCAAGATAAGCTGCCTATTCATGGCAGCTTTAAAATAATGTTCTCGCTCGCCAATTATATGCCCTCCTCTGGTGAATGTGCCGATTGTTGTAGTTTACGTTACCGCAGGCACAGGTCATTCATTCAATCTTTCCTCAGCCATTATCCATGTGAGCTTTGCAGGCTCTTCCAACATGGGGGCCGCAGGTAGTCAAACACGGTCCCACCGATACACAGGAGGCGATGGAGAGCCACCAGGAGCAGGAACCCTCGCTGATTCATCTTTATATTTTTGCCTACCTAGCCCGGAGACAGTGAGACCAATTGTAATATCCTTCCCAATCGCCCCCACTAACTTGGCACAGGCCAAGCATCAAACCTGGGATCTTGCTGTTCCTTATGGCTTGATAGCACAGTAATCATGCATTTACCCAATAAGCCATTCAGGAAATCCTGTGATCCGGATATATTTTGCTGGTAAGCTGTGCTGAAGAGCACAATTTAACATCAAACACCATTTTACAATTCCAATATTACTGCATTTGATGCCATCCAATCAATCATGTCCAATAATTGAATGCTTATAGTTTACATTTCAGTTAGAATCTATTGACAAAAGCCAAAAGATCCACTATCATAAGAATTAAATCTGATGCAATCAGTATTCTCCACTAGAGGACACTAGCATACCTTTTATAAATCGTGCTGTGCACAATTTTTACACAGCAAATGATATATTGGCCTTTATTACAAGAAGATTTGAGTACAAGAGTAAAGATGTCTTACTGTAATTATATAGGGCCCTGGTGAGACCACACCTGGAGTATTGTGCACAGTTTTGGTCCCCTTACCTAAGGAAGGATATACTTGCCATGGAGGGAGTGCAACGAAGGTTCACCAGACTGATTCCTGGGATGGGGGGATTGCCTGATGAGGAGAGATTGAGTAGACTAGTCCTATATTCTCAAGTTTAGAAGAATGAGAGGTGATCTCATTGAAACATACAACATTCTTATAGGGCTTGACAGGGTAGATGCAGGGAGGATGTTTCCTCTAGCTGGGGAGTCTGGAACCAGGGGTCACAGTCTCAGGATAAGGGGTCAACCATTTAGGACTGAGATGAGGAGAAATTTCTTCACTCAGAGGGTGGTGAATCTTTGAATTCTCTGCCCCAGATGGCTGTGGAGGCTAAGTCTTTGAGTATATTCAAGACAGAGATTGATAGATGTTTCGATATTAAGAGAATCGAGATATATGGGGAAAATGCAGGCAAGTGGAGTTGAGGTAGAAGATCAGCCATGATCTTATTGAATGGCAGAGCAGGCTCGAGGGGCCGAATGGCCGACTCCTGCTCCTAATTCTTATGTTCTTATGATCGCTGAAGAATGGAACATTATTAACATATTTTTTCTCTCCCCTTTTTACTCCTTGAATTCAACATTGGATTCCTGAAATGGTGGACTAATAGTTTCAGGATCTTTGATTTAATACAGTACAGGGGTACTACCAAAAGTTAGAAGGTGTATTGAATCGAAAACATTCTTGAAAGTAAAAGTCCAAACACAAATGTAATTTAAAACAGTATCCATAACCTAATGGGTAATAGCACTGCCTCACACAGCACTCAACCAGAAGGTTCCAGGTTCAATTCCTAGTCTGTCTTCACCTGAGGAAGGGCATTCGGCCCATCTTAATTCAACCATCCAGGGAGATCCTAATGTTCCCCCAGTTTATAAATGATTCTATTACTCGATCTTATCCCACATGTTGAAAATTCTTTATGTGAATTTGTTTTTTTTCAGATATCAATCCTTACACAGGATTACATCGGATATACGGCACAGAAACAGGCCGTTCGGCCCGACCAGACCAATGGCGTTTATGCTCCACTCGAGCCTCCTCCCGTCTTTCCTCATCTAACTCTATCAGCATAACCCTCTATTCCCTTCTCCCACATATGCTTGTCTAGCCTCCCCTTAAATGCATCGATACTATTCACCTCAACCACTCCCTGTGGTAGCGAGTTCCACATTCTCACCGCTCTCTGGGTAAAGAAGTTTCTCCTGAATTCCCCATTGGATTTCTTGGTGACGACCTTATATTGATGGCCTCTAGTTATGCTCTTCCTCACAAGTGGAAACATTCTCTCTGTATCCACTCTATCGAAACCTTTCATCATTTTAAAGACCTCTATTAGGTCACCCCTCAGCCTTCTCTTTTCAAGAGCAAAGAAATCCAGCCCGTTCATCCTTTCTTGATAGGTATACCCTCGCATTTCTGGTACAGGGTATCAGCCTTTTTTGCATCCTTTTACTATTTTGAACCTGTGCCTCCCTTGTTCTACTCCCACAATTTAAATTTATGTTTAAGTTGAGCTAACTGATTTCTGCCATGTCTGCAGTGTGCTCCATCTACAAGATGCACTGCAGCAACTCGCCAAGGCTTCTTCGGCAGCACTTCCCAAACCCACGACCTCTACCACCTGGAAGGAGAAGGGCAGCAGGCGCATGGGAACGCCACCACCTCCACGTTCCCCTCCAAGTCACGCACCATCCTGACTTATAAACATAGAAACATAGAAAATAGGTGCAGGAGTAGGCCATTCGGCCCTTCCAGCTTACACCAGCATTCAATAAGATCATGGCTGATCATGCAACTTTAGTACCCCATTCCTGCTTTCTCTCCATACCCCTTGATCCCTTTAGCCATAAGGGCCACTTGGAAATATATCGGTTGTTCCTTCATCATCGCTGGGTCACAATCCTGGAACTCCCTCCCTAACAGCACTGTGGGAGCACCTTCACCACACGGATGGTTCAAGAAGGCGGCTCACCACCACCTTCTCAGGGGCAATTAGGGATGGGCAATAAATGCCGGCCTTGCCAGCAATGCCCACATCCCAGGAACAAATAAATATAAACATGTCTCTGCCGGTGTTAAGGCTCCACACAAGCCTCCTTCCACTCTATTTACTTCATCTCACCCTATCACCATATCCTTCTATTCCTTTCTCCCTCATGTGTATCCAGCTTCCCTTTAAATGCATTGATACTATTTGCCTCAACTATTCCTTGTGCTAGTGAATGCCATAATTCTCACCATTCTCTGGGTAAAAAAGTTTCTCCTGAATACATTATTGAATTTATTAGTGACTGTCTTATATTTATGGCCCCTAGTTTTGGTACGCTCCACAGGTGGAAACAACTTTTCTACGTCAAACTTATCGAACCCCTTCATAACTTTAAAGACTGCTGTTATGTCACCCCTCAAATGTGGGGCTGGGTGAAAAAAACATTATCTTGGGATAGATATAGAAGCGGAACTTCATTACCTTTGCTGAATCCTCACGCAACTCCCTCCGCTTCTTTGGAATGAATCCTGCACTTTGTCATGTTCCGAGGTGAAAATCAGCACTTTTTATAGTCACAGTGAGTAACTGACCCTGCCTTTGAAGGAAGTAATCCACCTTTAATTACAGATAAGTAACTGCGTAATTTAAGGTACATTAGTTTTAACATGCACCTAATGAGCACAAAGAACTCGTCAACCTGCTCTATGTATTTCAATTTGTTTATCAATTAGCAATTAACTTGACCCAATTGCCATATTGTGTGATAATTAATCACCACTGAAAATAGCACTCAGCCTTTTGATATTTACAGCAGCTACCTTTTAATTGTTATCTCAGTATTCGCTGAGTTTCAAATTATTGTTCATATGTACTGTACATATATCGAAAGGGTGCAGGATGTAGCCATAAAGTAATCTTGAGGCCATTTGGTGCAAAGTGGAGATGGGTGCAGGAACCTTCCAGTTATTGTCATCTGCAGCTTAGTCTATGGCTTTGTTTGGGGTTTAGTCTGGGGTTTAGTCTGGGGTTTAGAACATAACAACATAAGAAATAGGAGCAGGAGTAGCCATACGGCCCCTCCGCCATTTAATACGATCATGGCTGATCTGATCATGGACTCGGGTCCACTTCCCTGCCCGCTTCCAATAACCCCTTATTCCCTTATCGGTTAAGAAACTGTCAATCTCTGTTTTAAATTTATTCAATGTCCCAGCTTCCACAGCTCTCTGAGGCAGAGAATTCCATAGATTTACAACCTTCTGAGAGAAGAAATTCCTCCTCATCTCAGTTTTAGATGGGTGGCCCCTTATTCTAAGATTATGCCCTCTAGTTCTAGTCTCTTATAGTCTCCTATCAGTGGAAACATCCTCTCTGCATCCACCTTGTCAAGCCCCCTCATAATCTTATACGTTTCGATAAGATCACCTCTCATTCTTCTGAATTCCAATTAGTAGAGGCCCAACCTACTCAACCTTTCCTCATAAATCAACCCCCTCATCTCCAGAATCAACCTAGTGAACCTTCTCTGAACTGCCTCCAAAGCAAGTATATCCTTTCTTAAATATGGAAACCAAAACTATAGTATTTTAGGTGCAGCCTCACCAATACCCTGTCTAACTGTAGCAAGACTTCCCTGCTTTTATACTTCATCCCCTTTGCAATAAAGGCCAAGATTCCATTGGCCTTCCTGATCACTTGCTGTACTTGCATACTAACTGTTATGTCTCAAATAAAGCAATGTGACTGAGTACTGTAGACTTGAGTAAGTGTGACCTTAGTCTCTTTATTCTGACTCCAGAGTGCTGGCACAGCATGGGAGGCCTGCTTATATGCAGTGCTCCCAAGGGATGCTGGGATCCCTTGGGACTCCAACAGATGCGCCCTCTGGTGGCAGTAGAATGCTGGTTACAAGGTGTTGCATACATAACATCACTCCCCCCCAAAGTCAATAGTACACTTATTTAAGGGTGAGACGCTCTGGGGCTTTCCGCTCCCTAGTCGATCGTCTTGGTACAAACACAGGTGCAGGTGAGTTGGTTGGCCTTCGTTGGGCTGCTGCGCAGCTGGCCTTGCTGGGCTGCTGGGGATGATGAGTTCAGCTTCGTGGTCAACCGTGATGCCGGTTGCCACTTGTGTGTGTATTGGAGGTTCGAAGTTGGTGGTGTCCTCTGCAGGTTGCTCTTGGCTGTCTGTGAATCGCAGTTTGGTTTGGTCCAAATGCTTTCTGCAAGTTAGTCTATTTGCAAGTTTGACCTCAAACACCTTACTCCCTTCTTTGGCTATGACAGTGGCAGCAAGCCATTTGGGACCATGGCTATAGTTGAGTACAAATACCGGGTAATTGACTTCAGTATTGCATGACAAATTTGCGCGATCATGGTACATGCTTTGTTGATGCCGCATGCCCTCGACATGGTCATGGAGATCAGAGTGGACTAGAGAGAGCCTTGTTTTGTGTGCCCTTTTCATGAGCAGTTCGGCAGGGGGAACCCCAGTGAGCGAGTGGGGTCTTGTGCAGTAGCTGAGCAGGACTCGGGACAGGCGGGTCTGCAGGGAGCCTTCCAACACGCATTTCAAGCTTTGCTTGATGGTTTGGACTGCCTGGCCGTTAGATGCGGGCTTGAACGGAGCATATGTGACATGCTTGATCCCATTATGGGTCATGAATTCCTTGAATTCAGCACTGGTGAAGCACGGCCCATTGTCGCTGACAAGGACATCACGCAGGCCGTGCGTGACAAACATGACTCGTAGGCTTTCGATGGTGGCAGTGGACGTGCTTACAGACATTATTACCACACTCAATCCATTTTGAATAGGCATCCACAACAACCAAAAACATTCTGCCTAGAAACGAGCCAGCGAAGTCAACGTGGATCTTAGACCACGGTTTGGAGGGCCATGACCGCAAATTTAGCGGTGCCTCACTGGGTGCATTGCTCAGTTGAGGGCAAGTGTTGCATTGGCGCACACAAGATTCCAAATCTGAGTCGCTGCCGGGCCGCAACATATGGGATCTGGCTATAGCTTTCATCATTACGATGCCTGGGTGGGTACTGTGTAGGTCGCGTATGAATGTTTCGCTGCCTTTCTTAGGCAAAACCACGTGATTACCCCACAAAAGACAGTCTGCCTATATGGACATTTCGTCTTTGCGCCACTGGAACAAATTGATCTCTTCAAGCATCTCCGCTGGGATGCTGGACCAGCTCCCATGGAGGACACAGTTTTTTACAAGGGACAGTAAAGGATCCTAATCTGGCGGGCCGTACCAGGTGATTTTTTTGTTTTCAAAAGCATCCACCACCAAGAGCAAGTCTGCAGGCTGTGCCATTTCCACCCCGGTGGTGGGCAATCGTAGCCGACTGAGAGCATCAGCATAGTTCTCTGTGCCTAGTCTGTGGCAATTTACATAGTTATATGCAGACAGCGTGAGCGCCCATCTTTGGATGCGAGCAGAGTCATTGGTATTAATACCTTTGCTCTCTGAGAATAGCGATTATGAGTGGCTTATGGTCAGTTTCTAACTCGAACTTAAGCCCAAACAGATACTGGTGCATTTTTTTCACCCCGTAAACACATGTCAGAGCTTCTTTTTCAATCATGCTGTAGGCCCTTTCGGTCTTGAACAAACTCCTGGATGTATTAGCAACCAGTTGCAATGTTCCCGATTTTTTTGTTTGCTTGTTGTAACACACACCCGGCCCCGTACAAAGACGCATCGCAAGCTAGCACTAAACATTTACATGGGTCATACAGAACAAGCAGTTTGTTGGAACATAACAGATTTCTGGCTTTCTCAAAAGCAGTCTCTTGTGATTTCCCCCATACCCAGTCATCTCACTTGCGTAGCAACACATGTAGAGGTTCTAGCAAGGTGCTTAACCCAGGTAGGAAATTCCTAAAATAATTGAGGAGTCCCAGGAATGACCACAGCTCCGTCACGTTCGGTGGTCTCGGCGCATTCTTGATGGCCTCCGTCTTGGCGTTGGTGGGTCTGATGCCGTCTGCCCCGATTCTTCTCCCTAAGAACTCGACCTCTGGTGCCAGGAAAACACACTTCGAGCATTTCAACCTGAGTCTCACACAATCTAGCCGCCTTAGAACCTCTTCCATGTTCTGCAAGTGTTCGATGGTGTTCCGATCTATGATAAATATGTCCTCCTGGAAAACCATGGTGCGCGGAACAGAATTTAGCAGACTCTCCATGTTCCTTTGAAAAATAGCCGCGGCCGATCGAATCCCAAATGGGCATCTATTGTAGATGAACAGACCTGTGTGCGTGTGGATGCAGGTGAAGATTCCGCCAGCTCCTGCGTCACGTAGGCCAAGGTCAGGTCCAACTTGGGGAACGTCTTCCCTCCTCCCAGCGTCGCAAATAGGCCATCTGTCTTGGGTAGCGGGTACTGGTCCTGCAGCGAAAAACGGTTAATCATTACTTTATAGTCCCCACAAATTCTGACCGTGCCATCGCCTTTGAGAACCGGAACAATTGGACTGGCCCACTTGTTGAACTCAACCGGCGTGATGATGCCCTCTCATTGCAGTCTGTCCAGCTCGATCTCCACTTTCTCTCGCTTCATGTATGGCACCGCACGTGCCTTGTGATGGATGGGTCGTGTACCGGGAACCAAGTGGATCTGCACCTTTGCCCCAGAGAAATTTCCGATGCCTGGCTCAAACAATGATGGGAACTTGCTCAAAACTTGGGCACATGAGGCGTCGTCGACGGACGAAAGCGCTTGGATGTCGTCCCAGTTCCAGCGGATTTTTCCCAGCCAGTTTCTGCCAAACAGTGTAGGGCCATCTCCTGGTACAATCCAAAGTGGTAGTTTGTGTACCACTCCATCATAGGAGACTTTTACTGCTGCACTGCCAATTACAGGGATCAGCTCTTTAGTGTAGGTTCTCAGCTTGGTATGAATAGGGCTCAGCTTGGGCCTTTGTGCCTTGTTGCACCACAGCCTCTCGAAGGCCTTTTTGCTCATGTTAGACGGACTCGCACCCATGTCCAATTCCATGGATACTGGAATTCCATTCAGTTCAACCTTTAACATGATTGGTGGACATTTCGTGGCGAAGGTGTGTAGCCCATACACTTCTGCCTCCTCGGTTCCAGTCTCTAATTCAGTTTGATCCGCCATGGATCGGTCTTCCTCTGCAACGTGGTGGTTTGCATGGTTTTCAGCTCGTCTGCACATTTGCTGGAGGTGTCCCATTGTTCCACAGCCTTTGCACACATAGTGTTTGAAGCGGCATTGATGGACTCGATGATCACCTCCGCAGCGCCAACAAGGTCTTAATTACCTCGCATTCACACATGATGGTGGATTCTGGGTCATCTGAGGTTGTGCAGCTGCAGGCATGTACGTTCTGCCCTATGCATTCCTGCCTAAAAACGATGTTACTTTGTGTACAGTACTTGCTGATGCATCTTTATGCTGCGAAATTTGTTTGGTGTTATCGCTGGTGGACATAAATGCCTGGGCTATCGTTATGGCTTTGCTCAGGTTCAGTGTTTCAGCAGTCAATAGTTTGCGAAGGATAATCTCATGGCCAATGCCAAGCACAAAAACGACTCTTACCATTTGCTCCAGGAATCCACCGAATTCGCAATATCCTGCAAGGCGCCTTAGTTCAGCGACGTAGCTCGCCACTTCCCAGCCTTCAGATCGTTGACATGTATAAAATCGATACCTTGCCATCAGAACGCTCTCCTTCGGATTTAGGTGCTCCCAGACCAGCGTGCACAGTTCTTCATACGATTTGGCTGTTGGTTTCACCGGAGCAAGAAGATTCTTTATGAGGCCGTAGGTTGTTGCCCCGTAGACGGTGAGGAGGATCGCACTTCATTTGGCAGCATTCTCATTCCCTTCCAGCTCGTTGGCCACGAAGTATTGGTCGAGTCGCTCCATGAAGGCTTCCCAATCATCACCTTCTGAGAATTTCTCCGGGATACCAACAGTTCTCTGCATTTTCGTGTGATGGTTCGTTATCTATTATTCGTCGCTAGTTGTTATGTCTCAAATACAGCAATGTGACTGAGTACTGTAGACTTGAGTAAGTGTGACCTTAGTCTCTTTACTCTGACTCCAGAGTGCTGGCACAGCATGTGAGGCCTGCTTATATGCAGTGCTCCCAAGGGATGCTGGGATCCTTTGGGACTCCAACAGATGCGCCCTCTGGTAGCGGTAGAAGGCTGGTTACAAGGTGTTGTATACATAACACTAACCTTTTGTACTTCCTGCACCAGGACCCCCAGGTCCCGCTGTACTGCAGCACTTTGCAATTTTTCTCCATTTAAATAATAATTTGCTCTTTGATTTTTTTTCTGCCAAAGTGCATAACCTCACTTTCCAACATTATACTCCATCTGCCAAATTTTTGCCCACTCACTTAGCCTGTCTATATCCTTTTGCACGTTTTTTGTGTTCTCCTCACACATTGCTTTTCCTCCCATCTTTGTATCATCAGCAAACTTGACTACGTTACATTCAGTCCTTTCTTCCAAGTTGTTAATATAGATTGTAACTAGTTGGGGTCCCAGCACTGATCCCTGTGGCACCACACTAGTTACTGTTTGCCAACCCGAGAATGAACCATTTATCCCGACTCTCTGTTTTCTGTTAGTTAGCCAATCGTCTATCCATGCTAATATATTACCCCAATCCCATGAACTTTTATCTTGTGCAGTTAGCTTTTATGCTGCACCTTGTCAAATGCCTTTTGGAAGTCCAAATACATCACATCCACTGGTTCCCATTTATCCACCCTGTTCATTACATTCTCAAAGAATTCCAGCAAATTTGTCAAACATGACTTCCCTATAAATCTGTGCTGACTCTGCCTGACTGAATTATGCTTTTCCAAATGTCCCGATACTGCTTCTTTAATAATGGACTCGAGCATTTTCCCAACGACAGATGATAGGCTAACTGGTCTATAGTTTCCTGCTTTTTGTCTGCCTCCTTTTTTAAATAGGGGTGTTACATTTGCAGTTTTCCAATCTGCTCCCCAGAATCCAGGGAATTTTGGTAAATTACAACCAATGCATCCATAATCCCTGCTGCTACTTCTCTTACGACCCTAGGATGCAAGCCATCAGGTCCAGGGGATTTATCCGCCTTTAGTCCCATTATCTTAGTCTGAGTTTTAGTCTGGTGTTTATTCTGGAGTTTAGTCTGGGGCTTCATCTCAGGTATGCTTCTCTCTCCTACTTTATGAAATCTACCTCCTGACCAATGTTCCCCGTGAGCTGCGCTTTGTTCTGCCTGGCCTGTCTCTTTAATGCGCGGTCCCTTTAAATTTCTGCACATGCACGGTAGTCACAATGGAAAGGCGTGAGCAGCTGCGCGGGACCATTCCCCTTACTGCGCAGCCGCTTAGAGGGAACTTTGTTCCTGATACCAAACTCTTGGTCACTTATCCTCATGCCTCCTTTGGCTCTGTGACAATTTTGGTCTTTTTACACTCCTGTGAAGTGCCTTGGGACGTTTTACTCCATTGTAATTACTCTGTTTAATATCAGATACATTAACCCAGATTGGGACCTTCCTGTTGTATATTTGTTAATTGTTATATGTAGCAGCGTAAAACAAATTTGATAAATGTCAATTGCCTTTATATGAGTTAAGCGACACAATTACTAGTGCTTTATTCCACAGGAAGTTTATTGGACGGAATCAGTGGTTATTGATTATTCCATGAAGTTGAGTAAATCAACGTCTACCTTTACTACTCATAAACCATTACTGAGAACCACCATAGCAGCACTATATAGAATATAATCAGATTAATGTTATTAGAAACGGAATTCAGTCTATGTAAATATTTAAAGTGGGACTGTTTCAAAAGAATTTTGTGATTTATGAGTTATAATTTATTTTACATTAAGAGTTCATTCAGATGGCTCATTTGGGAAATTCACTGCCCAGTATGATACTGACTCAATTCCAGGGACTTGAGCACAAATATCTAGGCTGACACTAGTGCCGCACTGAGGGAGTGCCGCACTGTCGGAAGTGCCATCTTTCGGATGAGATGTTAAAGATGTCTGCTCTCTCAGGTGGATGTAAAAGATCCCATGGCACTATTTTGAAGAAGAGTAGGGGAGTTATCCCCAGTGTCCTGGCCAATATTTATCCCTCAATCAACATCACTAAAACAGATTGTCTGGTCATTATCATGTTGCGGTTTGTGGGAGCTTGCTGTGCGCAAATTGGCTGCCGCATTTCTTAAATTACAACAGTGACTACACTTCAAAAGTACTTCATTGGCTGTAAAGCACTTTGGGAAGTCCGGTGGTTGTGGAAGGCGTATATAAGAACATAAGAAATAGGAACAGGAGTAGGCCATACGGCCCCTCAAGCCTGCTCCGCCATTCAATAAGATCATGACTGATCTGATCATGGACTCAGCTCTACTTCCCTGCCTGCTCCCCATAACCCCTTATTCCCTTATCGTTTAAGAAACTGTCTATTTCTGTATTAAATTTATACAATGTCCCAGCTTCCACAGCTCTCTGAGGCAGCGAATTCCACAGATTTAAAACCCTCTGAGAGAAGAAATTTCTCCTCATCTCTGTTTTAAATGGGTGACCCCTTATTCTAAGATCGTGCCCTCTCGTTCTAGTCTCCTCCATCAGTGGAAACATCAAATGCAAGTCCTTCTTTGTTTGCAGTCGGAGACCATAATCAGGACTCTCGGGCTAGCGAGGATTCTATTCCTGCTCACTTTCATTCAGTTGACAAGTAGCTTCATGCAAACCATATTGGAATCTGCAAACGTAAAGACGCTGGATGAAGGCAGGGCTATACTTGGGTTTCCAACCCTCAAGGATTGCCTGGAATCATAGAATCATAGAAAATTACAACACAGAAGGGGGCCATTCGGCCCATCGTGTCTGAGTCTCCAGGATTTGAAGATTAATCTGCAGGACACTGCTGTGAGCAACACCCAAGAGAAAATTCATAGGAGCGATTTCAAAAATTGTCTTTTAAAAATTTTCTTTTAACATTTTAATTTATCAGTTATAAAAATACTGGTGATGGGGGAGTGGGGGGTGGGGGGGGGGAAAAGCTTTTGACTAACAGTCAAGATGAATCCAATTGGGATCGCTATGGGCAGGATTGGTAGCGTTGCAGCCGATCTTGTTCCTCAGCTTTTCTTATTATTTTCCTTCCCTGATTTTTATATTTTTAATTGTAACGATTATGTTCCGTGGTACATTTAATCAAAGAAGCCAAAGTCCATGCCATAAGAACATTCCAATTGGTGATGGGTAGGCAGTGCACTTGCAGCATGGACCAACGGCAGGAGTGTGGGGACTGTTTCTAGGTGGGGGCTCCTGTGATGAAACCTTCAGGAATACACCCAACCAGAGTTGGCGACCCTGGGCTAGGCTCAGCTGTCCCGCTCTTCATGGGCGAGTAGCTTGACAGGATTGTCCAGCCTTGCGCTTACAGAATGGTCACTAGGCGTGCCATGGGGGGCTGTTGGACAACTTCAGACCCTGATCCAGCACAAACTTCAGTGGGCGGGAAAGATAATTGGGAAAGACAAATTTAAGACAAACGGATTAATGCATGTGTTAAAACAGCAAACAGAGGAACATTTTATGAACATGTTAAACATCCAACTGCTAATGTTGACAGCAGTCATTTCTAGGCTATAACTTTTATACAAGGGATGAAGTTGCCCGGTGACTTTATCTGAGGGGATCGCTATGGGCAGGATTGGTAGCATTGCAGCCGATCTTGTTCCTCAGTTTTTCTTATTATTATTCTTCCCCAATTTTTATATTTTTAATTGTAACGATTATGTTCCGTGGCATATTTAATCAAAGAAGCCAAAGTCCATGTCATAAGAACATAAGAATTAGGAGCAGGAGTAGGTCATTCAGCCCCTTGAGCCTGCTCTGCCAATCAATAAAATCATGGCTGATCTTCGACCTCAACTCCACTTTCCTGCACTATCCCCATATCCCTTGGTTCCCTTAGTATCCAAAAATCTATCGATCTCTGTCTTCTTTATACTCAATGACTGAGCATTCACAGCCCTCTGGGGCAGAGAATCCCAAAGATCGACAACCCTCATCATCATCGTCAGTCTCTTTTGATTCCTCCTGTTTCTTGTCCTCCTTTTCCTCTTCAGCAGCAGCAAGGACAGAGGTGGGAGAAGCTGCAACAATAGGGCTACATCCAGAACCAACATTGCAGATCCGACTATTATGCAGAATTCATAGCACAGAAACAGGCCACTCGGCCCGTACGATCCTTGTTGGTGTTTACGCTCCACATGATCAACAATAACAACTTGTATTTATATAGCGTCTTTAGCGTAGTAAAATATCCCAAGGCGCTTCACAGGAGTGTTATAAGGTCAAGAAAATTGACACCGAGCCACATAAGGAGAAATTAGGGCAGGTGAACCAAAAGCTTGGTCCAAGGGTTAGGTTTTAAGGAGCGTCTTAAAGGAGGAGAGAGACGTAGAGAGGCAGAGAGGTTTAGGGAGGGAATTCCAGAGCTTGGGGCCCAGGCAGCAGAAGGCACGGCCACCGATGGTTGAGTGATTATAATCAGGGATGCTCAAGAGGGCAGAATTAGAGGAGCGCAGACATCTCGGGAGGTTGTGGGGCTGGAAGGGATTACAGAGATAGGGAGGGGTGAGGCCATGAACCTCCTTCCATCCCTCATCATCTCCCCCTATCACCATATCCTTCTATTCCTTTCACCTTCATGTCTATCTAGCTTCCCCTTAAATGCATCTATGCTAGTCGCCTCAACTATTCCATTTGGTAGCAGTATTATGAATAATTTATCAGTACTATTAGCAATAAAGTCAGTATTATTGAGGGTTCTTTCCTCCCCTCCCCCTTTCAGTGCTCCTTAAGAATCTGTTCTTTACGAACATTCACCAGTTCTGGTGAAGGGTCATCGATCTGAAACGTTAACTCTGTTTCTCTCCACAGATACTGCCTGACCCGCTGAGATTTCCAGCATTTTCTGTTTTTATTTCAGGTTCCAGTATCCGCAGTACTTTGCTTTTGTAGCAGTATTATTGATGTAAGTGACTGGGAGCTAGCTCTGTTTTGTTTGCAGATGAGCGGTCCAATTCTTTCCTCTGTTTTTTTTTCTCTTTACCCCTCCCTCTCCTGAAGGCACCAGGGTTCCATGGCGGGCAGCTATGAGCCTGCACAATAAATGTCATGGGATTAAATCTCTAGGAATAGAAACATAGAAACATAGAAAATAGGTGCAGGAGTAGGCCATTCGGCCCTTCCAGCCTGCACCACCATGCAATATAATCATGGCTGATTATGCAACTTCAGTACCCCATTTGTGCTTTCTCTTCATACCCCTTAATCCGTTTAGCCATAAGGGCCACATGTAACTCCCTTTTGAATATATCCAACGAACTGGCCTCAACAACTTTCTGTGGTAGAGAATTCCACAGGTTCACAATTCTCTGAGTGAAGAAGTTTCTCCTCATCTCGGTCCTAAATGACTTACCCCTTATCCTTAGACTGTGATCCCTGGTTTTGGACTTCCCCAACAATCGGGAACATTCTTCCTGCATCTAACCTGTCCAATTCCGTCAGAATTTTATATGTTTCTATGAGATCCCCTCTCATTCTTCTAAATTCCAGTGAATATAAGCTTAGTCTATCCAGTCTTTCTTCATATGTCAGTCCTGCCATCCTGGGAATCAGTCTGGTGAACCTTCGCTGTACTCCCTCAAAGCAAGAAAGTCCTTCCTCAGATTAGGAGACCAAAACTGTACACAATATTCAAGGTGTGGCCTTACCAAGGCTCTGTATAACTGTAGCAAGACCTCCCTGCTCCTATACTCAAATCCTCTCAATATGAAGGTCAACATGCCATTTGCCTTCTTCACCGCCTGCTGTACCTGCATTGCCAACTTTCAATGACTGATGTATCATGACACCCAGGTCTCGTTGCACCTCCCCTTTTCCTAATCTGTCACCATTCAGATAATATTCTGCCTTCCTGTTTTTGCCACCAGAGTGGATAACCTCACATTTATCCACATTATACTGCATCTGCTATGCATTTGCCCACTCACCTAACGTGTTCAAGTCACCCTGCAGCCTCTTAGCATTCTCCGCACAGCTCACACTACCACCCAGCTTAGTGTCATCTGCAAACTTAGAGATATTACAATCAATTCCTTCATCCAAATCATTAATGTATATTGTAAATAGCTGGAGTCCCAGCACTGAACCTTGCGGTACCCCACTAGTCACTGCCTGCCATTCTGAAAAGGACCCTTTTATTCCTACTCTTTGCTTCCTGTCTGCCAACCAGTTCTCTATCCACGTCAATACATTACCCCCGGTACCATGTGCTTTAATTTACAAATATACCACATCCACTGGTTCCCCCTTGTCCACTCTACTAGTTATATCCTCAAAAATTCTCAAAGATTTGTCAAGCATGATTTCCCTTTCATAAATCCATGCTGACCAGAGTTGCCAATCCTAGGCTGGGCTCAGCTGTCGTGCTCTCCTTGGGTGAATAGCTTGGCAAAATTGTCTAGACTTGCACTTGCAGAATGGTCACTTGGACCTCTTCAACCCTGGCTGTTGGATCTCTTTGACCCTGCTCCAGCACTAAGTTTGGAAAGAAGAAAAGGAAAGAAAGACTTGTATTTATATAACGCCTTTCACGGCTTATGTGGCTCGGGTACTAACAGGATTAACTCAGTGATCAATTGGGAAAGCTGTTGATATGTCCTTACTATACAGTATAAATGCACATGAGGCCCATACTTGAGAGAAGGTCACTCTGTGATCAGTTACCTTTATTACCAAGACCTCAAGTGATGAAGGTGGGTGGAGCTTCCCCTTTTATACCTGAAAGTCCAGGTTAGGAGTGTCTCCCACAATGGTCAATGTTCTCAAGGTGTACAAATTAGGTCAGCTTATACATGGGTTACAATGATAGTTGAATACATGACATCACCTCACCCCAAAGTCTTATTGGGATCACAGGTTGAGTCTCTCTGGTGGTTTACGCTCCCTTATAGAGCGCCTGAGTTGGGGCTCCGGTTGTTGGGCGCTGGCCTGAGTGTCTGCTGTTTGCGATGCCTCAGGCCTGTCCGGACTGTCCACAGTGACTGGGCTCTCCTCCACTTGGTTTCGGTGTTCGGTCACCTGTGGTGGAGTAAACTCTACGTCGTGTTCTTCCTCTGCTTCTTCTATGGGGTTGCTGAACCTCCTTTTAGTTTGATCCACATGTTTGTGGCAGATTTGTCCATTGGTAAGTTTAACTACCAAAACCCTATTCCCCTCTTTGGCAATCACAGTGCCTGCAAGCCATTTGGGCCCTGCAGCGTAATTAAGGACAAAAAAAGGGTTCATTGACATCAATACATCGCGCCCTTGCATTCCTGTCATGGTAGTCACATTGTGACTGACGCCTGCTCTCAACAATTTCTTTCATAGTAGGGTGTTTAAGGGATAACCTGGTTTTGAGCGTCCTTTTCATTAGCAGCTCTGCGGGTGGAACCCCTGTGAGCGAGTGTGGTCGGGATCTATTGGCCAACAGAAGGCGTGATAAGCGGCTTTGTAGGGAACCCCCTTGGATTCTGAGCATCCCCTGTTTGATTATCTGCACTGCTCGTTCCACCTGGCCATTTGAGGCCGGCTTGAACGGTGCCGTTCTGACATGGTTGATTCCATTTCCTGTCATGAAGTCCTGGAATTCAGTGCTTGTGAAACACGAGCCGTTGTCGCTGACCAAGACATCCGGTAGACCATAGGCGGCAAACATTGCCCGTAGACTTTCTACCGTGGCAGAGGATGTGCTTGAATTTAAAATGGCACACTCAATCCATTTGGAGTAGGCGTCTACTACAACCAAAAACATTTTTCCCATGAAAGGACCTGCGTAGTCCACATGGATGCGTGACCATGGCTTGGCGGGCCAGGACCAGGGGCTAAGGGGGGTTTCCTGGGTGCGTTGCCCAGCTGGGCACACGTGTTGCACCTGCGAACACAAAGTTCCAGGTCTGCATCTATCCCTGGCCACCAAACGTGAGACCTGGCAATTGCCTTCATCATGACAATCCCCGGGTGCTCATTGTAAAGTTCTCTGATAAACACCTCTCTGCCCCTCTGGGGCATGACTACTCGGTTTGCCCACAGTAGGCAATCGGCCTGAATCGAGAGTTCATCCTTGCGCCTATGAAACGGTTTAAATTACTCAGGGCATGCCCCGTATGTGGCTGCCCAGTCCCCATTCAGGACACATTTCTTAACTAAAGACAGTAGCAGGTCTTTATTTGTCCAGACTTTAATCTGACGGGCTGTCACAGGTGAGCCTTTGCTTTCGAAAGCTTCAATACCCGTGACCATCTCAGCATCATGCTCAGTTGCCCCCTCAGTGGTGGCTAGTGGGAGCCTGCTGAGTGCACCTGCGCAGTTTTCAGTGCCCGGTCTGTGCCGAATTGTGTAATCATAGGCGACTAACATGAGTGCCCACCTCTGTATGCGGGCCAATGCATTCGCATTTATGGCCTTGTTGTCGGCCAAAAGAGACATTAGGGTTTGTGATCTGTCTCCAGCTCAAATTTCCTGCCAAACAGGTACTGGTGCATTTTTTTTACTGCATATACATATGCAAGCGCTTTCTTTTCTACCATCCCGTAGCCCTTTTCTGCCTGGGACAGACTTCTGGAGGCATAAGCTACCGGCTGTAACTGACCATTGGCATTCACATGCTGCAACACACACCTGACCTCATAGGACGATGCATCGCACGTTAGAACAAGTTTCTTACACGGGTCATATAACGTTTACAGTTTGTTGGAGCATAACAAGTTGCGTGCTCTATCAAAAGCCCTTTCCTGGCTGTCCCCCCCAGATCGTGACCTTTGCGTAGGAGCACGTTTAGCGGTTCTAACAGCGGGCCCAATTTGGGAAGAAAGTTACTAAAATAGTTCAGGAGCCTGGGTGCTCTCTGGATCGCTTCCGTTTTGGACGCAGTGGGTCTGATCTTGTCTGCTGCTACCCTCCTCCCCAGGAATTCTACCTCTGGAGCTAAGAAGACGCACTTCGCCTTTTTCAGTCGCAACCCTACCCGGTTCAGTCTGCGTAGCACCTCCTCCAGGTTGTGGAGGTGTTCTTCAGTATCGCGACCTGTGATGAGGGTATTGTCTTGAAAAACCACCGTTCTTGGAATCGACTTGAGGAGGCTTTCCATATTTCATTGAAAGATCACGGCGGCTGAACGAATCCCGAATGGACATCTGTTATACTCAAACAACCCCTTGTGTGTCGTGATGGTGGTCAGCTTCTTCGACTCACTCGCCAGCTTCTGGGTCATGTAAGCTGAGGTCAGGTCCAATTTTGAAAAAAGTTTGCCACCGGATAACATCGCAAAGAGGTCCTCCGCTCTCCGTAGCGGGTACTGGTCTTGGAGTGACACCCGATAGATGATGGCCTTGTAATCGCCACATATCCTGACCGACCCATCCGCCTTGAGCACTGGCACAATCGGGCTCGCCCAGTCACTGAATTCGACTGCCGAGATGATGCCTTCGTCAGCAGACGGTCCAATTCGCATTCTATCTTTTCCCGCATCACGGCACTGCTCTGGCCTTGTGTGCACTGGCCTGGCGTCCGGGTTTATGTGAATCACCACCTTGGCCCCCGTGAAAGTGCCGATGCCGGGTTGAAATAATGAGTCAAATTTGTCCAGGACCTGTGAGCATGATACTCGCTCCACAGAAGAAATTGCATTGACATCGCCCCATTTCCAGTTCATAACAGAAGGCCAACTCCTCCCCAGTAGTGCGGGACCGTCCCCCGGGACAATCCAGAGTGGCAACCTGTTCTCCGAATCTTTGTGGGTCATGACTACCGTGGCGCTGCCTAGCACCGGAATGATCTCCTTTATATATGTCCGTAGCTGTGCGTCAATCGGCAATAATTTTGGCCTCCTGGCCTTGGACACCCACAACCTTTCGAACTGTTTGATACTCATCGGGGACTGGCTGGCCCCCGTGTCTAACTCCATTAATACTGGGATGCCATTAAGGAGCACTTTCATCATTATCGGTGGCGTTCTGGTATATGAACTGTATATGTGCTCCACATGAACTCGCTGAACTTCAGCTGCCAGTGATTTCCCCCAGTATTCATTTGGCCTCGTAGGGCTTACATCGGGCCCGTCCTCCTCGTGCATCAACCTGGCTGCAGGCTTCCTGCACATACGCGCCAAGTGACTGCTGACGTTGCAGTTTCTGCAGGTATATTGCTGATACCTGCAAGCTCTGGCTGGGTGTTTGCCTCCACACCTCCAGTATGAGCTGGAGGCCCTGTTGTTGGAAACAATAGGTCCATTACCAGTCGATCTTCTCTGACTGTCTCTGTAACTGTCCTTAAGTGCACCATTAACAGGTGTTGATGGCCCCATTACTGGCTGCATTGTCCATTGCGATGGCATGAATCACCGTTCAGCTAGCCATTGTCTCTGTTGAATTCCCCCTTTGGGTTCGATTACATGCTGGGGCATGTCCGATTGCCCTTGTCTGCCTAGAGAACTGTGTACCACGTTAACAATGTTGACTCCCTGGTCGTTTGCCGCATTTGAGCCAAGATTTTTGTCATACATCATTCTGGTCTTTTCCTCCCCTGAGATAAATGTCTGGGCTATCAGATCCGCCGCTTCCAAGGTCAAGTCTTTGGTCTCAATCAGTTTCCTGAAAACCCCAGCGTGCCCGATGCCCTCAATAAAAAAGTCTTGCAGCATCTCCGCTCTGCATGCATCTGGGAACTTACATAGGCTCACCAGTCACCGGAGATCTGCCATGAAGTCTGGAATGCTTTGCCCTTCTCACCGCCGGTGCATGTAAAACTGGTGTCTCGCCATGTGCATGCTGCTCGCCGGTTTAAGGTGTTCCCCGATCAACTTACTGAGCTCTTCGAATGTCTTGTTCTCTGGGCTAGAAGGTCCTTCATCAAGGAGTACGTTCTGGATCCACAAACCGTCAGGAGATGAGCTCTGCATTTGTCAGCCGAATCCTGTCCCAACCATTCCTTAGTGACAAAACTTTGCTGTAGTCTCTTAATAAGTCGTCCCAATCATCACCAACACAGTACCTCTCTTCTGTGCTGCTAGTGGCCACGCTCACGTGGTTTAAATCCCAGTTTCTCGTCGCCAATGATATGTCCTTACTATACAGTATAAATGCACATGAGGCCCATACTTGAGAGAAGGTCACTCTGTGACCAGTTACTTTTATTACCAAGACCTCAAGTGATGAAGGTGGGTGGAGCTTCCCCTT
This sequence comes from Pristiophorus japonicus, assembly GCF_044704955.1. NCBI lineage: Eukaryota > Metazoa > Chordata > Chondrichthyes > Pristiophoridae > Pristiophorus > Pristiophorus japonicus. Next base: position 32,472,378 of record NC_091997.1, on the reverse strand, counting down.
TTATACCTGAAAGTCCAGGTTAGGAGTGTCTCCCACAAGTTCACCCCGTTGTGGTCAATGTTCTCAAGGTGTACAACTTAGGTCAGCTTATACATGGGTTACAATGATAGTTGAATACATGACAGCTGTATTTAAAACATTTACAACCAAAGTATGAAGTAACAAAGGAACCGAAAGAAACTCCTGACAGATATTTAGTACATCGGGTTAATTGATCAAATAAACACGAGATTACAAAGACAGTTCAGTTATATTACAGTAATTTGATATTAACTGCTGGCTGACAGTTGAAATCAGTGTCTGAGATTGATATAAATTGGAGAAATTAATTTAGGATTAGACTCACTGGATAGCTGGCAAGTTAACAGCATTAGAAAGCCAGTCTAGTGAATAGATTAGTTAACAATGTTTACAGAACTTATGAGCTGATGTGGATGAACTGGTGACTTCGCTTTCCTCTGGGAAGATGGTGTTTGCCTTCTGAGATGTCAGAGTGATGAGCCCCAATCTTAGAGCTGCTATCCATTCCTTCTGGAACCTCTGCTCCTGATAAATTCATCTTTCACCACCACCGGATATCCCGGTGCATTTTACAGCCAATGAATTGTAGTCACTGTTGTAATGTGGGAAACGCAGCAGCCAATCTGCACACAGCAAGCTCCCACAAACAGTCATCATCAAACCGAGGAAGACTTGCTTCCACTCCAAAAGTGAGTTCTCGGGTGACTGTTCAGTCCAATACGGGAATTACAGTCTCTGTCACAGGTGGAACAGACAGTGGTTGAAGGAAAGGATGGGTGGGGAGTCTGGTTTGCCGCACGCTCCTTCCGCTGCCTGCACTTGCTTTCTGCATGCTCTCGGCGACGAGACTCGAGATGCTCAGCGCCCTCCCGGATGCTCGAACAGTAATGTGATGATGCACAACTAATCTGTTTTGGTGATGTTGACTGAGGGATAAATATTGGTCAGGACACTTTTAAGGAAAATCGGTCTATGAGATTGAGCTGCATTGTATCTGTTTCGGGATCATTATGCAAATTCATTTCAAAGGGCACGAATGTGGCTGTTAGATGAGAACAAGATAAGGCTCGGCTTTGATATCCCCCAGGGTTAAGTGACCTGTCGATATTCACCATCCAAGCACACACATCAAAAGGTGACCAACTTGGAGGGCTACTGGTGCCCAAGGAACTTGGCTGTAGGATCATAGAATCATAGAATAGTACAGCACAGAAGAAGGCCATTCAGCCCATCAAGTCTGCGCCGATGGGTAACCACTCACCACATTCAGAGAAGGAGGGGAGAAAATTGGGGAAAAACAAACCGGCTACAGTAGTGGTTATGTTACAGGACTAGTATCCCAGGCGCCTGGACTGATAATCCAACAAATGGAGATGGAACAGGGGCTTGCTCCGTCCACTCCACGCATCGACCTGGTATTGCAGTGTTTCCAGGAACGGTGCAGCTTCCCCTCTCGACCTTTTGGCTAAGATCAAGTGTAAATAGCGCAAAGTGATCTTTGGCGCTGGAGTTGATCTGACAAGAATGAACAAAAAAAAAAAGATAATCCAACAAATGTGAATACTAATCTCAATTCTAATCAAATTCTAATTTGAAAATTTGTATTCAGTTTAAATAACAGATTTGGAAATAAAATATCAGTAAGGATGACCATGAAACTGACAGATTTATTGCCACTGGTTGAAAAATAGGATCCATTTCTGCTATACCATGTTACTAAAGGGTTCTGCTCTCATCTGCCAAAACTGCTCACTATTCCAGGATCATTCTGGAATGCAAAGATAACTTTCAGCTTCTTTTCTCTACTGCAAATAAACCGTCTTCTTAAACCGTCGTCACCATCAACAAAAAGTGTGAGGAGCTCATGATCTTCTTTGTCACTAAGATTGAGACCCACTGTTCAGCTGCCTCTGCCTCTTCCCTCTCTTCCCCTAACCCACTGGGCCAAACTTCCTCTGAGGCTCCCCCCTGCCCAAGCCCTGACCTCACATCTTTCTCCAGTTTCTCTCCGATCTCCCCTCATGCCCTCTCCGAGCTCATCCTGTCCATAAGACCCACTTCCAGCTCCCTCGACCCTATTCCCACCAAACTGCTGATCACCTAACTTCCTTTTCTGACTCTCATGTTAGCTGATATTGTTAACGGTTCTCTCTCCTCAGGTACTGTCTCCCTCTCCTTCAAACCAGCCATCATCACCCCTCTCCTCAAAAAACAACCCTCGACCCCTCAATCCTTGCAAACTACTGCCCCATCTCCAACCTCCTTTTTGTTTCCAAAGGCCTTGTACATATTGTTGTCTCCCAAATCCATGCTCATCTTTCCCAGAACTGATGTTTGAAACCCTCCAATCAGGTTCCTGCCCCTGCCCCAGTACTGAAATGGCTCTTATCACAATCATAAATGAAATTCTTTGTGACAGTGACAAAGGTAAACTGTCCCTCCTCATCCTTCTTGACTTGTCTGTAGCCTTTCACACAGTTGACCACTCTATCCTTCTCCAATGCCTCTCCACCAATGTCCAGTTGGCTGGGCTGCACTTGCCTGGCTCCATTCTTATCTATCTAATCGCAGCCAGAGAATCACCTACAACGGCTTCTCTTCCCGCCCCCGCATCGTTACCTCTGGTGTCCCCCAAGGATCTATCATTGGCCTCCTCTTATTTTTCATCTACATGTTGCCCCTTGGCGACATCATCCGAAAACACAGAGTCAGTTTCCACATGTACGCTAACAACACCCAGCTCTACCTCAATACCACTTTTCTCGACCCCTCCACGGTCTCCAAATTGTCAGACTGCTTGTACGACATCCAGTTCTGGATGAGTAGAAATTTCCTCCAATTAAATGTTGGGAAGACCGAAGTAATTGTCTTCAGTCCCCACCACAAACTCCGTTCCCTAGCCACAGCAACTGTCTGAGGCTGAACCACGCTGTTCGCAACCTTGCTCTTTTTGGACCACATGGCAAAGCAGGAGTCCTCCCTCTCCACAGACCAGACCAAGAAACAAGGAAAAAGGCCTGCGAGCACCATCGGAGCAGGCCGGGCAGCGGAAGGAGCAGTGTGGCGGCGTGCCACTCCAGGGAGCAACACGTGCTGAAGCAGGAGAGCGGCAGTGAAGAGGGCGACTGGATTGGACATCACCAAGATCTAGGTTGGTGATTGCAGCGTGGGCAGGTATAGCAGTTGCGGAGAGGTCGAGGAGAAGGAGCGGTGAGAGTTTGTTGAGCAACGTGATCGGGATCCAGGAGAGGCGTGAGTTCGGGGCCCAGAAGAGGCAGGAGCCCAGGGCCAGCACGGGCCAGCCCACACTGCGACATGTGCGTGCACTAGGTCCGTGCAGCAGAACTGGTCTCCAGTCGTCTTGGTTAATCCTTGCCACTGGACCAAGACCTAGCTCTGTCAAGCCCGTGTGGTCACCACATGCTAAAAAAAATCCATGCACCACCATCTTCCACCCTTCAAGATTTGGTTCGGAATCTGGAATATTAGGTCCATCATTGAAACACCTGTGAACTTTTTGGCGTGGAAGCAAGTCATCCTCGAGGGACTGCCTATGATGATAATTGGCAACGAAATGATCTTCCGACCATATATCTGTGGCATAACTAAGACCGCCTATTTCCACCTCCGTAACATCGCCCGTCTCTGCCCTTGCCTCAGCTCATCTGCTGTGAAACCCTCATCTATGCCTTTTTTACCTCTAGACGTGACTATTTTCAACCCACTCCTGGCCGGCCTCCCATGTTCTACCCTACGCAAACTTGAGGTCATCCAAAACTCTGCTGCCCCGTATCCTAACTCGGACCAAGTCCCACTCACCCATCACCTCTGCGCTTGCTGACCTATATTGGCTCCCAGTTAAGCAACACCTCGCTTTTAAAATTCTCATCCTTGTTTTCAAATCCCTCCATGGCCTCGCCCCTCCCTATCTCCGTAATCTCCTTAAGCCCCACAACCCCCCGAGACGTCTGCGCTTCCCCAATTCTGGCCTCTTGAGCAGCCCCGATTTTAATCACTCAACCATTGGTGGCCGTGTCTTCTGTTGCCTGGGCCCCAAGCTCTGGAATTCCCTCCCTAAACCTTTCCACCTCTCTACCTCTCTTTCCATCTTTAAGACACTCCTTAAATCCTACTTCTTTGACCAAGCTTTTGGTCACCTGCCCTAATATCTCCTTATGTGGCTCGGTGTCACATTTTGTTTTATAACGCTCCTGTCAAGTGCCTCGGGATGTTTTACTATATTAAAGGTGCTATATAAATTCAAGTTGTTGCTGAGAACACAGATTCATCTCAATATGCATAACCTCCCGCTTGATGTGTATTTTTACATAGAACGTACAGCACAGAAACAGGCCATTTGGCCCAACTGGTCTATGCCGGTGTTTATGCTCCACACAAACCTCCTCCCACCCCATTTCAAAATCCTGATTTAGTTGGGAAGGTATCCTTTTGTTTTGATGGCACTTGATGCTTATCTCATATTAGAACAAAAGAAAGACTTGCATTTCTATAGCACCTTTCACGACCATTGGACGTCCCAAAGTGCTTTACAGCCAATGAAGTACTTTTTGAAGTGTAGTCACTGTTGTAGGAAACGCAGCAGCCAATTTGCGCACAGCAAGCTCCCACAAACAGCAATCTGATAGCAACTAGAAAATCTGTTTTTTTTCATGATATTGATTGCGGGATAAATATTGGCCAGGACACTGGGGAGAACTCCCCTGTTCTTCTTCCAAATAGTGCCATGAAATCTTTTACATCCAGTTGAGAGAGCAGACGGGGCCTCGGTTTAATGTCTCATCTGAAAAACGGCACCTCCGAAAGTGCAGCACTCCCTCAGTACTGCACTGGGAGTGTCAGCCTAGATTTTTGTGCAAAAGTCTCTGGAGTGGGATTTGACCCCACAACCTTCTGACTCCGAGGCAAGGGTGCTGCCCACTGAGCCTTGGCTGACACATTGTGCCCTAAAAAGAGCACTTTTTGCGATGATGTTTGTATGGTGACCCTGGGGCAACCCAGTGTCCACCTTGTATTGGCCCATCAAAAAAAATCCACCCCTCCACCCTATCAGCATAGCCTTTTACTCCTTTCTCCCTCATGTTTTGATCTAACTATCCCCATAAATGACCCTTGCTCCAATCTCTTCCCAACTTAAAAAATATTTGTTCATGGGATATGGGCATCACTGGCAAACATAGAAACATAGAAAATAGGTGCAGGAGTAGGCCATTCAGCCCTTCGAGCCTGCACTACCATTCAATAAGATTATGGCTGATCATTCATCTCAGTACCCCTTTTCTGCTTTCTCTCCATACCCCTTGATCCCTTTTGCCATCAGGGCCATATCCAACTCCCTCTTGAATATATCTAACGAACTGGCATTAGATGGGATGTGGGCATTGCTGGCAAGACTGCCATTTATTGCCCGTCCCTAATTGCCCCTTGAGAAGGTAGTGGTGAGCGGCCTTCTTGAACCGCTGCAGTCCGTGTGGTGAAGGTGCTCCCACAGTGCTGTTAGGATTTTGACCCAGCAACAATACATTACATTTCCAAGTCAGGATAGTGTGTGACATGGAGAGGAACTTGGAGGTGGTGGTGTTCTCATGCGCCTGCTGCCCTTATCGTGCTAAGTGGTAGAGGTGGCGGGTTTGGGAGGTGCTCCCAAAGAAGCTTTGGTGAGTAGATGGCATACACTGCAGCCACGGAGTCAACCACATTGCTGTGGGTCTGGTGTCATATATCGGCCAGACTGGGGAAGGACGGCAGATTTTCTTCCCTAAAGGACATTAGTGAATGAGAAGGGTTTTTACAGCAATCCGGTAGCTCCATGGTCACCATTACTGATACAAGCTTTTTATTCCAGATTTATTTAATTAATTGAATTTGAATTCCCCAGATGCTGTGGTGGGATTTGAACATGTCTCTGAATCATTAGTCCAGGTCTTTGGATTACTAGTCCAGTAACATAACCAGTATGCTACCATACACCTAGAGCTCAACTAGATGTCAATAATCTGATGTGAAGCCAACACTCTTCCTGCTCATGGAGGTTAGAACATTAGAACAACCTTAAACACTCCCTCCATTACCTGTGCACTGTGACTGCAGTGTGTACCATCTATAAGATGCACTGCAGCAACTCGCCAAGGCTTCTTCAACAGCACCTCCTAAACCCACGACCTCTACCCCCTAGAAGGACAAGGGGAGCAGGCGCATGAGAACACCATCACCTCCACATTCCCCTCCAAGTCACACACCATCCTGACTTGGACCCATATCGGTCAGTTTTTTTTTGTTCTGGGATGTGGTGTCGCTGACAAGACCCAGCATTTACTGCCCATCCGTAATTGTGCTCGAGATGGTTGGTTCTGAGCCACCTTCTTGAACCCCCTACAACTATATTAGTAGAAACATAAATCAAATGCCCCCTTTTGGCAAGGGCACCAGAACCCACAAATTAACAATTTAAACTTTCATGAAACCATAAATCAAATTAAAATTTGTTTGCCGGGGGTAATGATGCACTCCAGTCTTGAACCCCTACAGTTCTTGTGATGAAAGTGCTCCCACAATGCCGTTAGGGAGCGATCTCCAGGATTTTGACCCAGCAGCGATGAAGGAACGGCCGATACCTTTCCATCTTCCTTCATCGAACAGTGGGAGCGCCTTCACCCTACGGGAAGGCGGAGGACCACCACCGACCTTCTCGAGGGCAATGAGGAATGGGCAATAAATGTTAGGGCCTTGCCTTTAAATAAAAACATAGAAACATAGAAAATAGGTGCAGGAGGAGGCCATTCGGCCCTTCGAGCCTGCACCGCCATTCAATGAGTTCATGGCTGAACATGCAACTTCAGTACCCCATTCCTGCTTTCTCGCCATACCCCTTGATCCCCCTAGTAGTAAGGACTACATCTAACTCCGTTTTGAATATATTTAGTGAATTGGCCTCAACAACTTTCTGTGGTAGATAATTCCACAGGTTCACCACTCTCTGGGTGAAGAAGTTTCTCCGCATCTCAGTCCTAAATGGCTTACCCCTTATCCTTAGACTGTGACCCCTGGTTCTGGACTTCCCCAACATTGGGAACATTCTTCCTGCATCTAACCTGTCTAAACCCGTCAGGATTTTAAACGTTTCTATGAGATCCTCTCTCATTCTTCTGAACTCCAGTGAATACAAGCCCGGTTGATCCAGTCTTTCTTGATATGTCAGTCCCGCTATCCTGGGAATCAGTCTGGTGAACCTTCGCTGCACTTCCTCAATAGCAAGAATGTCCTTCCTCAATTTAGGAGACCAAAACTGTACACAATACTCCAGGTGTGGCCTCACCAAGGCCCTGAACATCTGTAGTGACACCTCCCTGCCCTTGTACTCAAATCCCCTCGCTTTGAAGGCCAACATGCCATTTGCTTTCTTAACCGCCTGCTGTACCTGCATGCCAATCTTCAATGACTGATGTACCATGACACCCAGGTCTCGTTGCACCTCCCCTTTTCTAAATCTGTCACCATTCAGATAATAGTCTATCTCTCTGTTTTTACCACCAAAGTGGATAACCTCACATTTATCCACATTATACTTCATCTGCCGTGCATTTGCCACTCACCTAACCTATCCAAGTCACTCTGCAGCCTCATAGCATCCTCCTCGCAGCTCACACTGCCACCCAACTTAGTGTCATCCGCAAATTTGGAGATACTACATTTGATCCCCTCGTCTAAATCATTAATGTACAATGTAAACAGCTAGGGCCCCAGCACAGAACCTTGCGGTACCCCACTAGTCACTGCCTGCCATTCTGAAAAGTACCCATTTACTCCTACTCTTTGCTTCCTGTCTGCCAACCAGTTCTCAATCCACGTCAGCACACTAGCCCCAATCCCGTGTGCTTTAACTTTGCACATTAATCTCTTGTGTGGGACCTTGTCGAAAGCCTTCTGAAAGTCCAAATACACCACATCAACTGGTTCTCCCTTGTCCACTCTACTGGAAACATTCTCAAAAAATTCCAGAAGATTTGTCAAGCATGATTTCCCTTTCACAAATTTATGCTGACTTGGACCTGTCATGTCACCTCTTTCCAAATGCACTGCTATGACATCCTTAATAATTGATTCCATCATTTTACCCACTACCGACGTCAGGCTGACCGGTCTATAATTCCCTGTTTTCTCTCTCCATCCTTTTTTAAAAAGTGGGGTTACATTGGCTACCCTCCACTCCATAGGAACTGATCCAGAGTCTATGGAATGTTGGAAAATGACTGTCAATGCATCCGCTATTTCCAAGGCCACCTCCTTAAGTACTCCGGGATGCAGACCATCAGGCCCTGGGGATTTATCGGCCTTCAATCCCATCAATTTCCCCAACACAACTTCCTGGCTAATAAGGATTTCCCTCAGTTCCTCCTTCTTACTAGACCCTCTGACCCCTTTTATATCCGGAAGGTTGTTTGTGTCCTCCTTAGTGAATACCGAACCAAAGTACTTGTTCAATTGGTTTGCCATTTCTTTGTTCCCCGTTATGACTTCCCCTGATTCTGACTGCAGGGGACCTACGTTTGTCTTTACTAACCTTTTTCTCTTTACATATCCATAGAAGCTTTTGCAGTCCGTCTTAATGTTCCCTGCAAGCTTCCTCTCGTAATCTATTTTCCCTGCCCTAATTAAACGCTTTGTCCTCCTCTGCTGAGTTTTAAATTTCTCCCAGTCCCCGGGTTCATTGCTATTTCTGGCCAATTTGTATGCCACGTCCTTGGCTTTAATACTATCCCTGATTTCCCTTGATAGCCACGGTTGAGCCACCTTCCCTTTTTTATTTTTACGCCAGACAGGGATGTACAATTGTTGTAATTCATCCATGCGGTCTCTAAATGTCTGCCATTGCCCATCCACTGTCAACCCCTTAAGTATCATTCACCAATCTATCCTAGCCAAATCATGCCTCACACCTTCAAAGTTACCCTTCTTTAAGTTCTGGACCATGGTCTCTGAATTAACTGTTTCATTCTCCATCCTAATGTAGAATTCCACCATATTATGGTCACTCTTCCCCAAGGGGCCTCGCACAACGAGATTGCTAATTAATCCTCTCTCATTACACAACACCCAGTCTAAGATGGCCTCCCTCCTAGTTGGTTCCTCGACATATTGGTCTAGAAAACCATCCCTTATGCACTCCAGGAAATCCTCCTCCACCTATTGCTTCTAGTTTGGTTAGCCCAATCTATATGCATATTAAAGTCACCCATGATAACTGCTGCACCTTTATTGCATGCACCCCTAATTTCCTGTTTGATGCCCTCCCCAACATCACTACTACTGTATGGAGGTATGTACACAACTCCCACTAACGTTTTTTGCCCTTTGGTGTTCTGCAGCTCTACCCATATAGATTCCACATCATCCAAGCTAATGTCCTTCCTAACTATTGCATTAATCTCCTCTTTAACCAGCAATGCTACCCCACCTCCTTTTCCTTTTATTCTATCCTTCCTGAATGTTGAATACCCATGGATGTTGAGTTCCCAGCCCTGATCATCCTGGAGCCACGTCTCTGTAATCCCAATCACATCATATCTGTTAACATCATATCTGTTCAAAATAATAAATTCTGGGACCTCCCTCCCCTGCCTGTCACTCTAACGTGACAGCTCAGACAGCCCCGCCCCCTCACTAAGAAAGGGGGCGAGGTCAGCCATGCCCGTCGGAGAGGATGCTGAACGCCGATTGGTCGGTGGGCACGTCAATCAGCGCCAGGCCGCGCCGCCAGCAGGGGGCGGTTGTGGCGCGGTATAAAAAGGGCCGGCGGTTGCCAGGGCGCCATTTTGTCAGCTGTCCGGCTGCGCGAGCGATTGCTGTACCTCTTAAACTCTTCGGGGCTTTATAGTGTGTGTTTAAAAACAAAATATATATTGTTTTATTTGTGTGTGTTTTTTTTGTTAAAATGAGTGACACGGAAGACTTGACTGACGAGGAAAGGGTGAGTTTAAACGGTGCAGTGCAGAGTCTGTGAGTGCTTGACATCCAGGCTTTGACATCTCGGGGTTTACAGATTCTCTGAAAATAATTACCTGCAAAAATAATTCCTTTTATGCACCAGCAGTAGATTTTATTCCCCTGTACCCGTGCCTCAGTTGCAAGGAGGTAGGTGTGTATCTGTAAAATATTATTTCCCTCCATGCTCACTTCATGTTTTAAAAATACATTCTTTTTTATTTCCAAATAATTTAAAACATAAACTCGTCTCTTCCCCCCCCCCCCCCCCAACCGCAATATTTTGCTTCCAGCCTCAAATGAAAGCAGACGGTGGGTTTATTTATTATTGTCAGCCATTTTTGTAAGGTGTCTGACGTTTCATTTTTTTCAAATTTTTTTTTTACAAATCTCTTTTTTTGCAAGAAATCTTTTTCCGAAAAGTTTAATTTAGCAACAATTTGTTTTAAGCAGTTGCCAATACTTGGGAAGGTAGTTTTTGTATCATGCATTTTAAATTGTTACTTGCAAGAGGTTGCTTTGCAAGTAGGTGCAGTGCAGTTGGTCCACAGACAAGTCAGAGCTCGTATCCGATATAAATTGTGCAGTAGATGCAAATATAAATGTTTATACTGGAGAGAAGAACTCAAAACTGCATATGTTTTTATATAGTATCCCTTTTAGAAGCAAAATATATAATGTGCAAAGTAGATGAGAATATAAATTTTTATATCCGAGGGAGCAACTCAAGATTGCTATATTGTATTGCTAATTTATATAGTATCCCTTTCAGGAGCCAGAACTTGATTAACATTCCTGTTAGCTAGGTTGATAAAACACTGGTACTGACTCGTTTGGACCAGAAGGTCCTCCGTCTCATTACAGGCCTGTGTTGAGTGAGGGGTCAGGGCAACAGTTGGGGTGCCAAAACTGGCCAGGGTCCCACTTTTGGCTAAGGGATGGGTGCGTGGGAAAGACCTCGATCCTGATCGCTGTCCAGTCACCCTTTGGAAAGTGCACGCATATGAGCAAAGGGTGAGAACGGGATGGTCTCTGTGATAAAATAGATGTTGACATTTGCACGTGAAGTATGGCGAATGGGTGAGATAAAGCGGATAGCTGATGTATGAGGGACTTGTACCCAAGTGCCTTTAAGATGAGAAACATGCTACAGTAGAACCTTGTAGCTACAAGCACTGACTTTAGCTGGCATTTTCACTGTTTTTAAAAGCACTGTACCGTACTTGTCTACTGTTTCCTTTAGTCACACATTATTCTTTAACGATGCATACATGTGCTGTACAGTGAATTGAAACAATGTGTGCAGTTCATAGTAAAATGGTCTTTAGAGCCAAATCCTTGTTTAATTGTTTGAAATTACATTTCAATGTTATACCTATTTGAGCCAACTTCAAAGTGTTTTGTATTTTTGAAGTCCTATTGTACCCCTTGTAACTAACTAACTTTTAGTATCTTTTCCTGTTTTATTCTGAACTGTCTTGGAAGAGATGCTGAGTCTGACATTGAGGGGAAACTAAATCATCAGTCATATGTCCAGGTTATTTGAAGTTTTTTTTAAGCAGCACCTTCAATTAAGCATGCAAAATTTTGCTATGCAATAGCCTGTGATGGAGGGTGCGATAAAGTAGGCTGAGGCGACTCTTCCTATGCTATCTTTTCATGCTGCCAGGATATCAGTAATGAACTGTACGGAGAATTGTGCAGATAAACACTGTGGTATAACTAACTGAAGCTCTGTCTTGTTCTTTAAGTATATTATATTGGGCACATTTAATGCATAGTCACAACATCAGTAGTTCTGCAAATAATGGTGTGAAATAGATCCTTCACATTGCAAGTGTTAATTCAGCACACTCTGTGTTGGGTGCAGTTATTTTTTAAGATCTTTCACCTGATATCCATGCTCACCACTTAGAAAATATTATGGTAAATCTACTGCTTGGTGTTGATGGTGAACTGTTCAGATCAGGAATGTACGAGGCCCAATCCCCAGTTTCTGCTGAAGTAGATTATCTTAGCTGGGCAACAGTGAGGGAATTGCAATTTGTCTGATGAACCCTGGGCTGAGGATAAAATTCAGCTCCTGCTCCTGACTGCCACCCAGTAACTGCTGCTGGAAAGTGCATGCCTCCACTGTTAGTGTTTTGTTTTTAAAAGAATGCCACTTTGCAATGAAATTGAAGATACTATTTTAAAAGTGGGCATTACTTTTACATAGAGTAGGATAATTAATATCTAAGAATTGTTTGCAGGGAAAGTGCCAACAGCTTACTATATTTATCAGATATTCAGCTCTGTCCGGCACAGTAATTCCCTTCAGCTCTTTCCCCTGATGTTTAAAATGAACAACGACAGACAAGTATTGTTTTATTCCTTTCTCACCTAATTTCTTTGTCTTGTCGGTTGTGGCTCAGGTGGGTAGCACTTTCTCCTTTTGAGTCAGAAGGTTGTGTGTTCAAGTCTCGCTCCAGAGACTTGAACACAAAATGTAGGCTGACATTCCCAGGAAGTGCTGCACTGTTGGTGTTGCGGTCTTTCAGATGAGATGTTAAATCAAGTCTGTCCTCTCGGGTGGACATAAAAGAACTGCGTGGCACTATTTGAAAGACAGCTGGGTAGTTCTAGCTGTATCCTGGCTGATATTTGTCCCTCAACCAGCATCACTAAAAAAAAAAAAAAGATTTTTTAATAATTGATCTCATTGCTGTATGTGTGATAATGCTGTGTGCAGATTGGCTGCTGTGGTTTCCTATGTTACAACAGTGACTATCTTCAAAAATACTTAATTGGCTATAAAGCACTTTGGGGTGTCCTGAGGTTGTAAAAGGTGCTATATAAATGCAAGTCCTTCCTTCCCCCCCCCCCCTCAGCTGAAGGTGTTGAGTCCTGTATCCTGCCCAATCATTCATACGTGAGCTTCCTCAGTGAGTTAGGCTATTTTACTATGTGGGGCATCACAAGCGCACCCATTCTGGCCTCATCTGTTACACGCAACTATGTGCTTCCAGCCAAGTTGTTCAATAACATTGAATAGAGGGAGTCCTGTCCAATTCCACCCGACCTAACCCAGGAGCCAATTGTAGGATCAAATCTTGGTTTGGCTGGCACAGCACAGATGGTTTAAACCTGTTGTCCCCCTGGTCTTTGTGGCTCGGGTACTAATTGGATTAACTCTGAACAATTGGGAAAGCTGTATTTAAAACATTTACAACCAAAGCATGAAGTAGCAAAGGAAACTAAAGAAACTCCTGTATTTGAATATGCAAATATTTAGTACATCATGTTAGTTGATCAAATAAGCACAAGGTTACAAAGACAGTTCAGTTATATCACAGTAATTCAATAGTAACTGCTTGCTGATTATAAATTTACAGTTGAAATCAGTGTCTGAGATTGATATACATTGGAGAAATTCATTTAGGATTAGACACATTGTATAGCTGGCAAGTTAACAGCATTAGAAAGCCATTGTAGTGAATAGATTAAAGTCTACATGTCAGCAATGTTGCCAGAACTGATACGACCCCATCCTTATGAGCTGGTGTGGATGAACTGGTGGCTTTGCTTTCCTCTGGGAAGATGGTGTTTGCCTTCTGAGATGTCAGAGTGATGAGCCCCAATCTGTAGAACTGCCGTCTGTTCCTTCTGGAACCTCTGCTCCTGATAAATTCACCTTCTGTGGTGATTGCTGTACCTGGATTAGTTGGCTTAAATCCCACTTTTTGATTTTGAAAACCGGTATGTCTAAGTGGCACATTTATATCTGCTTGTATCTAGATGACAAAGCCTACAATCTTAACTTCTGTATTCTCTCTCTTCCTCTGTTGGAAAGAAAGAAAAGAAAGACTTGCATTTCTATAGCGCCTTTCATGAGATCCGGACGTCCCAGAGTGCTTTACAACCAATGAAGTACTTTTTGAAGCGTAGTAACAGTTGTAATGTAGGAAACACGGCAGCCAATTTGAGCACAGCAAGCTCCCACAAACAGCAGTGTGAAAATGACCAGATAATCTGATTGTCATGTTGGTTGAGGGATAAATCCCCTACTCGAAATAGTGCGGTTGGATCTGTTACATCCACCTGAGAGCAGACGTTGGTTTTAACGTCACATCCGAAAGATGGCACCTCCAACAGTGCAGCACTCCCTCTGCACTGTCAGCCTAGATTCTTGTGCTCAAGTCTCTGGAGTGGGACTTGAACCCATAACCTTCTGATTTGGGTGAGGGTGCTACCCACTGAACCATAGCTGGAGATGCAGTTTCTGATTTTGAGACGCCCTACTACATATTACCAGACACAGAACTGGTACACCTTCTACTATAAAGAACTAGAGCTAAATTAAGATTGAACTTTAGTGTCAGAACACCACTTCAATGTTTAAATACATTTCTACCATTCTGTTGACTAATGTGAGTGATATTTTTGTTAGCGTTCAACCCTTCTGGTGTCAATCACCTCACAGCCTTGCTGACTTCCAAATCAATGAAACACCAGCACCTAGACACTTCATTTGCTACCTAACTTCTCGGGTCCTTTCTAGCAAAGGGATCGCAAATTGGTTCAGTTAATGCACCTTTATGCTCCCTGAATGAGCTGCCTTGTGGGCCAGTGGGCTTGATAGCTTCTTTTGTATCTCTGGTAAAGAAGGTTTTATTTGTATAAGCCATTATGGTTTTATTTGTATTCGCCTTGTCCTTTCCTAGCATTCAGTCTGATTACTGACTCCACTTTTGAGGACATATTTAAGGCAATTCTTAGAGCATTTCTCCAGAGAGGCATGACTGACTTGGTACCATTCTGTTTCTAACTGATCAATTCAGAACTGCTCTCTTAATAATAGTGCTTTGTCATGTTTATTTCATACTTGTGTTTTACTGTTCTGAGGAATTGCTGCAGAAAGACCAAGATTTATGTGAATGCAATAAAATCATAAACTGCTCAGAAAAATTAGGTCTTGGGACTTGTAATACTGAATGTTACAGTAAAACAGAGTGCTGATCTCCATATAGTCCCCTAACCTGTCCCTCCTTTCCCACCCAGTTTGTTTATAAGAGGAAAAAGATGATTCATCCCATTGTATTTTGTTCCTTTTTTATGATTTTGTTTTTGTGGATCAAGGCAGAGGATGTTAGTACAGGAAAATGAAAACGTTTTCTCATTGTAGTCGGACAGTTTTTAACATTGCAACTGTAGCATTGTTGCAGAATGGTTTAGCTTTGCGCTAGCACTTAACTTGTAATGTAACTCAGAGTTGCGGCCAAAATTGACTCCAATGAAATGGAGTTGCGGCAGTGCTACAGTTGTGTAAGTGCAGTCTTAACCCCAGTAGGAATTGAGTTGAAACTAATTTCATGAGGGGGCCCTTAAAGCCAACTGAGACAGGAGACTGTTATGCTGGATGCTGCATTTAAACCCTTGTCTTGTAAGTGACAGGGCAGTGTGATCACGCATCTAGTTCCCAGTCTAAGGTGTTAAAACCTGTGGAAATAATTCTGTTTGGGTGATCACTGGAGGTTTCTTGAATTTTTGGTTGTAGCATCTTTTTAAGAGAACATTTTTACCACGTAGTTTTTCTTAGTGGCTACTTCCTTCACCGTAGCGCTTGACTTTGCCATCTCTGACCCAAAGGAGCTTGAATACTGTCCCTAATTTATATAAAATAAGTAAAGGTTAATTTGCTTATCCCTGACCCGATAGACACTCCAAAAAAAAATCCCCAATGGGTGGGGGAAGTTTAATGGGAAAAATAAGATTTACAACAAGTTTTAATCTGAACCCATATACCTCATCATACTGAACATTCTTTTTCCATTAAGGTTAATGTACATGAAGAAGGTGGAATAATGGAAGATAATCAAGATAATGACTTTTCACACAAGTATTGCAGATCAGTCAAATAAATTTCAAGCTGAAATAAGAGCGAAGAATGGTCAGATAGAAGAGCATGCATGGTGTAAGGCATTAAGTGGTTTGGAAGGTGAAGAATACTCGGTGTGAGAAAACTGAAAAATGAAGAATGAAGAAAAGAAAAAGTAAAAACGAGTGAAGTAAATTTAAAAGAAGGTGTCTGGAGGAAAGATACCTAGGCCAAGTAACGTATATAGTCTATTTGTGTCTATGCTACAGTTCTAGTGTAAATTGCATGCTAAAATTTATAATTGGACTGATTTGTGGAGAAAAAAAAGAATTGGAACAAATATGATTTTAGGGAAGATTTAACATTCTAGCTAGGTTAATTGGGGTTTGCTTTATTAGGGAGGTGGTTGAGGAGGAATTAAGTGCTGTAGTTGAGAAGACGTTTGCCTGATTAGGGTATAGTTGGATGTGCCTGGTTTCTGTTTGGTAATGAAATGTCCTGATGCACTAGGATGGGAAGTCGACATCAAGATCACGGAGCAGGAGCCCAGCTGAGCAGGCCAAGTCCAAAAGCCGATCTGCTTCTCGTTCTTTGTCAAGGTCATCCAATCTGTCAGGATCTCGGACATCATTCTCACGTTCCAGATCAAGGTCCAGGTCACGGTGAGTGTTACAGAAGAACTTGTATATGTTTAAGACGTGTGTGTGTGTGTGTGTGTATATATGAAAATTATAATTCTGAAGTTTACAATCTTGTCAGAATGTGCACGCCCTTTAATTCTGTCTGTCAGATGTCCATTGTAATGTTGAACCCAAACACACTAAGGGCTGGATTTTCGGGGCCTTTGCGATCCGGGTTTTGCTGTGTTTTGACACCCGCAAAATAAATTTGGATTTCCAAATGGCCTTTGACAAGGTAGTAGACGCTGCTGAGTCGGTGCTGGGACCACTGTTGTTCATCATTTACATAAGCCATTTGGACTCTGGAATTGGAAGTACAATTTCAAAGTTTGCAGACGACAGCAAATTGGGGGGTGTCGTTCATTCAGAGGAGGACTGCGACAAAATGATGGAAGACGTTAATAAACTTGCAGCATGGCATGTAATTGGCAAATGAACTTCAATATAGATAATTGTGAGGTGGTAGGAAGAAACAGGAGGCCACATATTCCTTGGAAAATAAGTGTCTAGATGAGATAGAAACATAGAAAATAGGTGCAGGAGTAGGCCATTTGGCCCTTCGAGCCTGCACCGCCATAGAAGAACAAAGGGATCTGGGGATACAGATACACAAATCACAAAGTAGTGATGTAGATTAATAAGGTCATTTAAAAAAAAAAAAGCAAACAAAGTATTGGGATTAATTTCTAGAGGGATAGAATTGAAAATCAGAGAAGTTGTTAAATTTGTATAGAAACTTGGTTCGGCCACATTTGGAGTACCATGAACAGCTCTGGTCTCCATATTGTAAAAAGGATATAGAGGCACTGGAGAAGGTGAAAAAAAGATTTACACCAGAACTGAGGTTATACCTATCAGGAAAAATTGAACAGGCAGGGGCTCCTTTCTCTAGAAAAGGGAAGACTGAGGGGTGAACTGATAGAGGGCTTTTAGGATTATGAAAGGCTTTGATAGGATAGACATACAGAAGATATTTCCATGTGTGGGGAGACTGGAACTGGGGCCCTAAATACAAGATAGTCACTAATAAATCCAACAGGGAATTCAGGAGAAACTTTTTGACCCAGGGAGAAGTTGGAATGAGGATTTCACGACCATAAGGAATAGTTGAGGTGACTCGCACAGATGCATTTAAGAGGAAGCTAGATAAACACATTAGGGAGAAAGGGATATTTTGATGGGGTGAGATGAAGAGGGGTGGGAGGAGGCTCGTGTGGAGCATAAACACCGGCACGAACCCATGGGGCGAAATGGCCTGTTTCTGTGCAGTAGATTCTATGGAACCTAGCGTGTCCAATCAATTCTGACGCAATTGTGGCAGTCTTTTATGGTAGAAAAAGCACCTTTTATACTTTGTTCGCCTCATTTGATAGTGCTCTTGCCTCTGAATCAGAAGGTTGTGGGTTTAAATCCTGCTCGGGACTTGAGCTGAACATGTAGGCTTCAGTACATACCAAGGGACTGCTGGATTGTCAAATGTGCCACCTTTCAGATGAGTTGTTAAACTGTGGTCATGTCTGTGGACACAAGATCCCAGTGCATTATTTGAAAAGGAGCTGGTTGATCTAGCGTCCTGGATAACCTGCTCCCTCAAACAACACCCCCACAACAGATTAACTGGTCATTCATTTAATTTTATTTGTTGTTTGTGGGATCTTGTGTGCATATTGCTTTTACCTACCTTAGTGAATACATTTCAAAAGTACTTCATTAGATGTGAAGCACTTTGGTATGTTTGCGGACATGATAAAGAGCTACAAAAATGCATATTTTTGCTTTCCTTCATTCGTTTCTACAAGGGGATGGCTAGAGAAGATATTTATGAAGATCATTTTGAACTAGTATGTGTTTGATCCTAAGCCAACATAAGGCAGCACGTGTGTAATGCGCCTGGCTCACTATTCTGTTTGTAAACCTTATTTTTAATCCCCCCATGGCCTTGCCCCTTCATATCTCTCTCATTTCCTCCAGCTCCATAACCCCCTGCCCCCGATATGTCTGCGCTCCTCTAATTCTGCCCTCTTGAGTATCCCTGATTATAATTGCTCAACCATTGGTGGCCGTACCTTCTGTTGCCTAGGCCCTAAGCTATGGAACTCCCTGCCTAAACCTCGCCACCTCTCTACCCCTCCACACAAAGCAAATGTTACCTGGGTGGTAACTTTCCCACCCCAAAAATGGCAAACCCGAAGATCCAGCCCGTTACCTGACAATGCAAGGACACAGGTTTCTGATCGCTGGAGACTTGGCCTTGGTACGGAAAGCACCTTTTTGTTGTGAATAGAAGAAAAAGTGTGTTGTGGGAAAATTTTTGAAATGCAACACCACCCAACCCCAACAATGATGCAAGATACCTTGAACTCTTAACGGGAAGGTTGCTGGTACTCATGGAACCACACACTAAAGTATGAATCACCATCTTCAGGAAAGGGAGAACATTTAAAAAATGCAACAGAAAAATTTATCAACACTGCAGCACAATATTAGTTCTCCAAAAAGGGGATTTCTTGTTTTTAAGCAAAGAACAGTTCGTTAAGCTTCTGTTAATTTCAACCACCTCAATTAATAGGACAGAATTAATATCAACTAAAATAGTACTCGGCTCAAGCATTTAGAAATACTTATAAACTGGCTTAAAGAAATAACATATCCAATACAAGACACCTGGACACTTGGCATACCAGCAGACAGACACTTAAATCTTCAACTGTCCCCTTTCCTTCTACCTGCAGTTACCATATTTATGCTGGATATCTGAACTATGGACCTTTCCACAGAGTCTGTTAAAGCCACCTCAACATCCAGTACCCAGGTTACAGCCTCACCTAGCTTTTTCTCTCTCTCCCCTCTCTGCCACAAGATGCTGTGTTCACGGCTATAGACCATATTCATCTACACTTGCCATTTAATTCCAGCTGAGACTAGAACTCAAACTCGGGGCCCCATGGAAGGAATATAGGAGGAAAGCGAGGTGGGAAAGTTACCGCCTGGGTAACGTTTGCGCTGTGTAGACATTTTTGCCATCTGGGCCCTGCACCAGGGCGCAGCGTAAAGGGAGGTGTTATATGACTTTGGTGGCGCAAAAATGGGAACC
Source organism: Pristiophorus japonicus (assembly GCF_044704955.1). Taxonomy (NCBI): domain Eukaryota; kingdom Metazoa; phylum Chordata; class Chondrichthyes; family Pristiophoridae; genus Pristiophorus; species Pristiophorus japonicus. The sequence goes on along the minus strand of NC_091997.1, from coordinate 32,452,727 downwards.
TTGCCAACTAAAGTGCGGGGCCGGGAGTGCTCCGAGAGGGGCCTTGAGAGGGGGAACCCCCACCCAAAAAAAATCTCTTCCAAAAACATTGCCCACACCACCACAGCACAAATTGCTACAAATGAATAAGCACTGGAACTTGCCTTTTTTGCAGTTTATCCCCTTCACTGCCGCTGGCAGAGCTGGACCACTGTTTTCCCTGGCGGTCATCACAGGGTGCGCTTTGGGGCGTACGGGCTGGGTGCGAGTCCAAACTACTGCTGGTGTTGCAACCAGTCTCGTTGCACACCCGACTCCGATCTTCCCGCCGGTGCTTTTAAGCGCCGCCGCAAAACCTGACCAGAGGATCGCGACCGGATGCAAAAGACCCCACCGCCCCATTTCTCGCCGAGGGAGTCGAAACCCGGAGCGCAAAGGACCTGAAAATCCAGCCATTAGTGTGTTTGCGTTTAACAAGCTCCCAAATGTATATAATTCACTGGAGATTATGGAAGACTGATCAGAATCTTCTGTCTCTCCCGAATGGTGGAGCATGCCAATGTTACAGGACCAGTTCCTGCAGGGTAAAACAAATAGTCAAATTTATTTACATTTTACAAAAGCCAAATATTGCAGCAAGATATTGAATCAACATATAATCAAAAATAAGGAAATTAGAATCAGTCCATTGGAGATAATGTCTTCAGTGTCTGAAATGCTGACGGTTTTGGATGAAAGTCAAGTTTGTCTGTCTATTTTTGTAGACTTTCCAGATGTATTGTGAGGACAATTAGAATTTCAGTTCATCCATGGAGTAAGGATTTCCTGTCAGAACTAAAGGGAAAATTGCTGTGCGTTTCTAGTCCAAAATCCTCAAGTTAGATCCATGACTAAAGATAAGAGAAGTTTGAATTATTGCATGGAATCGGCAGATTATTTCATGTCATCTGGACTTCAAGTACTTGTTAGTGCCTTGACTGTGTACAATTCAATTAGCACCCTGCATCCCCTACTAATTTCAAGATCAAGCAATCTAGCTAGACCCTGTAGACAACATCTCTCCAAGCCTTTCATTTTGTAACTTGATAAGGGAAAGAAAACAGCTTCCATTTTAACTCTAGCTATTTTAAAATTGTTCGAAATGTCGCTCTGCCGCATCTCTTCAATCCTACCACACAGATACTGTTCTGAAAACATTACGGCTAACTTGCTCGCACACCACTGCTTCAGTGTACTGTGGCTTGCTCAGCACATTATACCTGGTACATTCCTTGCTCAGTGCTGCACTGGCACATTTATGCAATGAGCTATTGGGGGAACTTTCATCACTCGTGCTTTGATTTTACTGTTTAAAGAGAATTATCAATAATTACAATCACTGGCTGTCTATAGAAATGAGTTTAATTTGAGCTCTGCTCTTTGTATTTAAAGAAAGATTTGCATTTATATAGTGCTTTTCACAGCCTCAGGATGTCCGTTTACAGCCAGTGAAGTACTTTTGAAGTGGTAGTCACTGTTGTAATGTATCCTTATCTCGGGAGCCTTCTATCAACAAGAGCAGGCATTGACGACGAGATCCAACATCGCCTCCAGTGCGCCAGCGCAGCTTTCGGCCGCCTGAGGAAAAGAGTGTTCGAAGACCAGGCCCTCAACTGTCACCAAGCTCATGGTCTACAGGGCCGTAGTAATATCCGCCCTTCTGTATGGCTCAGAGACATGGACCATGTACAGTAGACACCAAGTCGCTGGAGATATACCACCAGCGATGTCTCCGCAAGTCCCCTGGGAGGACAGACGCACAAACATTAGCATCCTCGTCCAGGCCAACATCCCCAGCATTGAAGCACTGACCACACTTGATCAGCTCCGCTGGGCAGACCACATAGTTTGCATGCCAGACACGAGACTCCCAAAACAAGTGCTCTACTCTGAACTCGTCCATGGTAAATGAGCCAAAGGCAGGCAGAGGAAACGTTGCAAGGACACCCTCAAAGCTTCCCTGATCAAGTGCGATGTCCCCACTGACACCTGGGAGTCCCTGGCCAAAGATCGCCCTAAGTGGAGGAAGTGCATCCGGGAGGGCGCTGAGCTCCTAGATACTGTCGCCGAGAGCATGCAGAAATCAAGCGCAGGCAGCGGAAGGAGCGTGCGGCAAACCAGGCTTCCTGTCCACCCTTCCCCTCAACGACTATCTGTCCCACCTGTGATAGAAACTGTGGTTCTCGTATTGGACTGTTCAGCCACCTAAGAACTCATGCTAAGAGTGGAAGCAAATCTTCCTTGATTCTGAGGGACTGCCTATGATATGAAATAAATGTAGTTATTAAGGGTCTGTTTGAAACAATTGCTTCCCACTATCAGGGATGTTTATAATCTCCTTTTAATAGGACCGTGTAAGTTGTGAGGAGGATGCAAAAATGCTTCATCATAGGCAGTCCCTTGAAATCAAGGAAGACTTGCTTCAAGGGGATATACTCAGGCTAAGGGAGTGGGCAAGAACATGGCAAATGGAATATAATGTAGAGAAGTGTGAAGTTATCCACTAGGAAAAATAGAAAAGCAGAGTATTTTTTAAATGGTGAGATTGGAAAACGTTGGTGTTTAGACCTGGGTGTTCTTGTAAACAAATCACAAAGTTAACGTGCAGGTACAGCAAGCAATTAAGAAAACAAATAGTATGTTGGGCTTTATTACAAGATGATTTGAGTACAAGAGTAAAAACATCTTGTATAGGTCCCTGGTGAGACCACACTTGGAGTATTGTGTACAGGTTGGTCTCCTTACCTAAGGAAGGATATACTTGCCTTAGAGTGCAACGAAGGTTCACCAGACTGATTCCTGGGATGGGGGGATTGTCCTATGAGGAGATGGAGTAGACTAGGCCTATATTCTGAGTTTGGATGATATTGAAATGTAAAAAATTCTTGCAGGGCTTGACAGGGTAGATGCAAGGAGGATGTTTCCCCTGGCTGGGGAGTCTAGAACTGGGGGTTAGAGTCTCTGGATAAGGGGTCGGCCATTTAGGACTGAGATGAGGAGACATTGTTTCACTCCAAGGGAGGGCTGTGGAGGCTCGGTCATTGAGTATATTCAAGACAGAGATCGATAGATGTTTCGATATTAAGGGAATCAAGGGATATGGGGAAAATGCAGGCAAGATCAGCCATGATATTGAATGGCGGAGCAGGCTTGAAGGCCGAATAGCCTACTCCTGCTCCTATTATGTTCTTATACAGTTAATTAGATTCCTGTTTTAACAGGTCAGCATCTCGACGCAGCTCCAAGTACTACTCCCGATCCAGATCACACTCTTGGTCATACAGGAGAAGATCCAGAAGCCGATCTTACTCGCCTGTGTATCGGCGTCGGCGAAGCAACAGCCATTCTCCCGTATCAAGCCGGCGACGCCACATCGGAAACAGGGTCAGTGTACATTGTTGGCCAGCAGGGTTTTGTTTGCAATCAGTGTGTAAAATGAGTTTAATTTGCCAAGAAAACTTGCTCTTTGGGAATTCACCTTTCCACTAATGTGTGGATCTCTCATCCAATGCTTCTGGATCATTGCCGCTCAATTTTATAGAGCACAGAAACAAGTTGCAGCGGAATATATTAAATTAGGTCCTAACTATCTTACCTCTTTTCTTCTAATGTAGACCCATGGTAACATTCATAAGATCACCAATCTAGAATTGAACCTCAATGAAATGAATGAGCTAAAATCTGTATGGGGAGAAAATGTGGTGCTAAATAGCACTTGCTCCTAAATAGTCTTTACTTGTACCTCCTTTTTCCTCGAAAAAAGGAGGTAGGAATTTGCTACCACATAACTGTGACCAGTATAAGGCTTTCTATGTCGTAACTAGCCAGGGCCATAGAATGATTGGCTGGCAGCAGCATTCCTTGACAATTTGAATCTCTGCTTTTCACCAGTTCTGGGGGGTTAGCTAAGGTAGGTGACTTGGGTGGTTATATGTTTAGTACTGCTTGTCTTTCTGGGGCTGTCGATTGATTTTGTTTTTGGTTTTCCTCCCTTTTTTTAAAAAGGCTCACTCACCCCATGCCATTCTCTGGCTGCGATGGGTGGGACAGAGACCTCCCCTTGGGTCTCTGCTAGTGCTATTTTGCAACTGACTACTGTTGGGTGCATAAAAATGGCCCAGATCGACTCAGCAGCCAAGTGCAAAGTGTCTGACCTCTGTTCAACATCTTCCTAACAACTCATCTGAGATTTGCCAAACTGCTGATACAGCTCACTCCGACACTGATAGATTCCGGTGCACACGAGGCTACATTCCCACTCAATGGTTAATGTATCAGATGTGCATTCTATATGCCTAATATCCAGTATTTATTCAACAAATGCAAGTGAGTATTTTTTTAATATTCAGCCCAGTTTCTAATGGAGATTAGCCAAAGGCATTAATTTTACCTAAATTAGTGCTGTCTCAGTATTTTGAGGTGGTGGTTCAGCTTGGGTCTTCTGTTATTTTTCACTTCCCTTAAGCCAGGCATAATGTTTCGGTGGGTATCTAACCTGATTCCAGGCGTGCTGATCTTGCTCCAGTTGACCACCACAAGCAACACAAAATGCTAATATTTAGTGACACTTTTCCCTTTCCCCTCGCCCCCTGCGCCAAATTTTGGAACAGCTATTGAGTGTCTATCTGGCACTATACTGGTAACATGGCAGAGATTTTAGAAAAATAAATTTCCAAAGAAAATGTGCTGCCTTGTACTCAAACCCTTTATTCCCAGGAATATGACACGACGTGCAATTCTATTCTCTAGGGACTACAACTAGGTGTCCAATCTACACCCAAATCAATCAATCACTGTCATTACAGTTGGCCAATCAGCATCCTATTGATTGTGTATCTTAACCAATCATGGCACACCACAATACAAATGCTATCAATCAGGTTCAGAGTTCCTGACCAATCAGAGGTTGTTATTTCAAAATCCAACATGGTGCCTGGCCACAGTGTACATCTGCTATGCCTAAAACAATTATTTTCCCATGTTTTTTTAGTTATTTACATTACAATATACATGAAACCAACAGCACTTTCCAAAAAACGACAAATAAAATTGAGGAATTTCTCCAGAGATGCCGAATTGTCAAAAGTTGCAGCTCCAAGCCATGACCCACCAGTCTGAATCTCAATCCATGCAGCCTCTGGACCTCACTTCCAGTTTGGGCTTGTGTATTTGGGAATGATAACTTTCTTCTCCTCTCCTGTAGGTAATATAGTTAGTTTTATTTTCCCTTGTACTGCTACATTTCTCTTCTCTCCCGTTGCTGAAAATGTTGACGACTGGCGTATGGCTCCAAGGGCAAAGTCTCTCTCGGTTACCTTACCTGAATGGCCATTATCCACCTGCGGACCTTCATGGAGTGTTGAGAGGGTCTTTGATCCAACCCCAATTCCGCCCTCGCTTGAAATCCACATATGTATTTGTAGCAGGGGTTGTGCAAAGCCATTAAGAGCAGGAACTCTGATGTTCCCTTCTTAAAATTGGGTTGCTGGAACTAATTTTAGCACCCTTATCTTGGTCTGGCTGAGATTGGGTAATTCAGGTTGGAAATGAAAGTCGTGAGCTTTTGGTTTTTAAGAACGTAAGAAATAGGAGCAGGAATAGGCTATACGGCCCCTCGAGCCTGCTCCGCCATTCAATCAGATCATGGCTGATCTGATCATGGACTCGGTTCCATTTCCCCACCTGCTCCCCATAACCCCTTATCCCCTTATCGTTTAAGAAACTGTTTTTTTCTGTCTTAAATTTATTCAATGTCCCAGCTTCCACAGCTCTCTGAGGCAGTGAATTCCACAGATTTACAACCCTCAGAAGAAATTTCTCCTCATCTGTCTTAAATGGGCAGCCCCTTATTCCAAGATCATGCCCTCTAGTTCTAGTCTCCCCCATCAGTGGAAACATCCTCTCTGCATCCACCTTGTCAAGCCCCCTCATAATCTTATACATTTCAATAAGATCACCTCTCATTCTTCTAAATTCCAATGAGTAGAGGCCCAACCTATTCAACCTTTCCTCATAAGTCAACCCCCCTCATCCCCAGAATCAACCTAGTGAACCTTCTCTGAACTGCCTCCAAAGCAAATATATCCTTTCGTAAATATGGAAACCAAAACTGCACGCAGTATTCCAGATGTGGCCTCACCAATATCTTGTATAGCTGTAGCAAGACTTCCCTGCTTTTATACTCCATCCCCTTTGCAATAAAGGCCAAGATGCCATTGGCCTTCCTGATCACTTGCTGTACCTGCATACTATGCTTTTGTGTTTCATGCACAAGTAACCCCAGATCCTGCTGTACTGTGGCACTTTGCAATCTTTCTCCATTTAAATAATAACTTACTCTTTGATTTTTTTTCTGCCAAAGTGCATGATCTCACACTTTCTGACATTGTACTCCATCTGCCAAATTTTTGCCCACTCACTTAGCCTGTCTATGTCCTTTTGCAGATTTTTTTTGTCCTCGCGCATTGCTTTTCCTCCCATCTTTGTATCGTCAGCAAACTTGGCTACGTTACACTCAGTCCCTTCTTCCAAGTCATTAACATAGATTGTAAATAGTTGGGGCCCAAGCACTGATCCCTGCGGCACCCCACTAGTTACTGGTTGCTCAACTACCTACCACACAGATGAAAAAGTGCCAGTTTCAATTTCCAATCTGTACTGAGTTTGCTGATCTCAGCCAGGTGGCAGTAGAAGTGGTCCACTTGGCATTCCTGCACAAGGGAACAGGAAATCAGCCAAAGTCCCTGCTGCTGATCACTATCCAGTGACTCCCAAAGATGCTCTTGTCTGTGTACCTCAGGTGATGACTGAGACTTAATTTTGACACCTTCCTTGAATAGCTTTCACTGTCTATGTTCACACGTGGAGAAAGGCCACTCGAGCAAGGTAGAAGATGCCCACCAGCATTCGCTGGTGGAACTATGCCCCAGGAAGTGCCATCCTTTCAGGAGCAGAGAAGTGCAGAAAACTTCTCCAGTGCAGCCTGAGATTATACAGATAATGCAGATAGACATTCAGCAAGTATAGGTTTAATCAGGCCCATTCTCATGGGTCTCTTGGTTTCGATTAGTTTTATTAATGAAAAGTCATTTTCTTCGTGCAGTTAAAATAACTTGTGAAAATGGGCTTGCTAAAGGAAAAATAACGAAGGGTATTTTGGTAATGGAAAACATTAAACTGCTTCCTGGTAGCACTTGTTTTAATAGTTTTACCACTGTGTACTCAGCCAGTGCTGACTTGCTCAGGCATTTGACTGGCATCCAGAACCAACTGGACACTGATCTGCAGGATTGCAGATGAAACCAAGAGCCAGTGGGGCATGTTGTTCACAAGAGTGGCTCATAGCTGAGAGGAGACACCTGAATATCTCCCAGCAAGTATCCATTACATTACAAGTTTGTTCCACAGCAGCTACACGGAGGGAGGATTCTATATTTCAAATACTAATGTCTGTATTGTTCCCATTCTAAAATGAAATGTGAATGTTATCATTGACCTGTTTTGGTTTCCTCTCTAGACCAACCCAAACCCTAATAATTGCCTCGGAGTGTTTGGCCTGAGCTTGTACACCACCGAACGGGATCTGCGCGAAGTATTTTCTCGATACGGACCACTTGCAGGAATCAATGTCGTCTTCGATCAGCGGACAGGAAGATCAAGAGGATTTGGATTTGTCTACTTTGAAAATGTTGAAGACTCTAAAGAAGTATGTTTACACAGCAGTGTGGATATCCGTTAGGGTACAAGCTAAGTGTTTTTTGGTTGCCACAGTTCACGTTCAGAAGTAAGCAGAAAAACGAGGCTTTTTTTGTCAATCCAGTCTGAGCTGTAAAGGCTGTAATTTCAGACTGTCCAAAGTGAAGCAACCTCAAAAAGCTTAAAATGTTGCCTTTCCATAGTTTTTTGCTATGAATAGGATAACCAAATCTAGTACACTATTTGATAACCTTGCAAAAATCGGAAATGCAATATCTATCGCAACAATTTATTTACAGCCTTGAGGCAAACCAACTTGTATATTTAATTGTTAGTAAAAACTTCCTTTTCCTTTTTGACTTTAAGATTAGATTTTTCATAAACAAAAATATTTTTAATCGGATAGCCTCTAGTACTTGGAAGCCATGCTGTGTAGGAGATTCATTGCCAGCAAGACTCTATTTATTAGGAGAAACTATTACAGAATTATCCCATTTTTTTCCATCCTTTCTTCAAGGCACTGTTTGTTGCTTTTAGTACAGTTCCACAGGTGACTACAGTTCTTTGGTATTTTCCCCAAGTGACTACTCTTTTCATGTTCTTTCCAAAGTTGTCTTGATTCAGGAAGCCATTCAGCTCATCTTAACTCATCCATTCAGTAATCTTCTCTTTCCTCCCCCCCCCCCCCCCCCCCCCCCGTTTTAGCCCTTAATAGTTTACAATAAACCGCTCATTTAGATTGAAAAATTGCGCATGTCACTCCGCTATTTAAGAATAGTGAGAGGGAAACCAGGGAATTATAGACCAGTTAGCCCAACATCTGTTGTCGTGAAATTACCAGAGTCTATAATTAAGGATAGGGTGACTGAACAGCTCAAACTATCAGTTGATCAGAGAGCCAGTATGGATTTGTGAAAGGTAGGTCATGCCTGATAAACATAATTGGTCACCTCCTCAAAAAATTTAAAGTAGTGGACAGGGGAATGTCTATGGATGTTATTTATATGGATTTCCAGAATTGACCTAGTTAGGAAATTGGCTGAGTGGCAGGAGACAAACAGTAGGGATAATGGGTAGGTACTCAAATTTGCAGGATGTGACTAGTATCAGTTGTGGCTCAGTGGGTAGCACACTCTCCTGAGTTAGAAAGTTGTGGGTTCAGGTCCCACTCCAGGGACTTTAGCGCATAAATTTAGGCTGATACTTTAATGCAGTACTGAGGGAGTGCTGCACTGTCGGAAGTGCCATCTTTCAGATGAGACGTTAAACTGAGGCCCCGTCTGTTCTGTCATCAAAGATCCCATGGCACTATTTCGAAGAGCAGGAGTTATCCCCGGTGTCCTGGCCAATATTTATCCCTCAATCAACATAACCACAATAGATTATCTAGTCATTATCACATTGCTGTTTGTGGGAGCTTGCTGTGCACAAATTGGCTGCTGTGTTTCCCACATTACAAGTGACAACACTCCAAAAGTACTTCATTGGCTGTAGAGTGCTTTGAGACATCCGGTGGTCGTGAAAGGTGCTTTATAAATGCAAGTCCTTTTTTCTTTTAGTGTTGTCCCGCAGGGATCTGTGTTGGGGTCTCAACTGTTCACAGTATTTAATAACGATTTTGATGATGGCATAGAAAGTCATATATCCAAATTTGCTGAAGACATGAAGATAGGTGGCATTTTAGATAGTGTAAATGAAAGCATAAAATTACAAAGGGATATCAACAGATTAAGTGAACGGGCGAAACTGGCAAATGAATTTCAATGTTGGCAAATGTGAGGTCATCCACTTTGGACCTAAAGGAGATAATAGGGTACTTTCTAAATGGTGAAAAGCTAAAAAGAGTGGAAGTCCAAAGAGACTTGGGGGTGGGGGGGGTCCAGGTACATAGATCATTAAAATGTCATGAACAGGTACAGAAAATAATCAAAGGCTAATGGAATGCTGGCCTTTATAGCTGGAGGTCTAGAATACAAAGGAGATAGAAGTTATGCTGCAGCTATTCAGAACCTTGGTTTGACCACATCTGGACTACTGTGAGCAGTTCTGGGCACCACATCTTGAGAATGATATATTGGCCTTGCAGTGAGTGCAGCGTAGGCTTACCAGAATGATACCCAGACTTCAAGGGTTAAGTTACGAGGAGGTTACACAAATTGGGATTGTATTCCCTAGAATTTAGAAAGTTAAGGGGCGATCTGATCAAAGTTTTCAAGATAGTAAGGGGACCAGATAGGGTAGATAGAGAAACTATTTCTGCTGGTTGGGGATTCTAGGACCAGGGGGCCTGGTCTAAAAATTAGAGCCACATAGTCTTAAAAAAATTAGAGCCAGACTTTTCAGGAGTGAAATTAGGAAACACTTCTACACACACAGGGTGTAGAAGTTTGGTATTAACTTCCGCAAACTGCAATTGATGCATGCTAGATCAATTAATTTTAAATCGGAGATTGATAGCTTTTTGTTAACCAAAGGTATTAAGGGATATGGGTTAAAGGCGGTTTAAACGTGTCCACAGATCCCTGAAAGTAGCAGGCCAGGTGGATAAGGTGGCTACGGAATGTTTGCCTTTATTGGCCGAGGCATAAAATACAAGAGCAAGGTGGTTATGCTTAAATTGTACAATACTTTGGTTAGGCCACAGCTGGAGTACTGTGTGCAGTTCTGGTCGCTGTATTATAGGAAGGGCGTGATTGCACTAGAGAGGGTGCAGAGGAGATTTACTAGGATGCTGTCTGGAATGGAGAATCTTAGTTATGAGGACAGATTGGATAGGCTGGGTTTGTTCTCATTGGAACAGAGGAGGTTGAGAGGAGACCTCATTGAGGTGTACAAAATATTGAGGGGCCTGGACATAGTAGATAGTAAGGGCTTATTCCATTGGTGGAGGGGTCTATTACGAGGGGCATAGTTTTAAGGTGGTTGGTGGAAGGTTTTGGGGGGATTTGAGGTGGGGCTTCTTTACACATAGAGGGTTGTGGTAATCTGGAACTCGCTGCCTGGAAGAGTGATGGATGCAGAAACCCTCACCACTTTCAAGAGATGGTTGGATGAGCACTTAAAACATAGAAAACAGGTGCAGGAGTAGGCCATTCGGGCCTGCATCGCCATTCAATGAGTTCATGGCTGAACATGCAACTTCAGTACCTCATTCCTGCTTTCTCGCCATACCCCTTGATCCCCCTAGTAGTAAGGACTACATCTAACTCCTTTTTGAATATATTTAGTGAATTGGCCTCAACAGCTTTCTGTGGTAGAGAATTCCACAGGTTCACCACTCTTTGGGTGAAGAAGTTTCTCCTCATCTTGGTCCTAAATGGCTTACCCCTTATCCTTAGACTGTGACCCCTGGTTCTGGACTTCCCCAACATTGGGAACATTCTTCCTGCATCTAACCTGTCAGAATTTTAAATGTTTCTATGAGAACCCCTCATTCATCTGAACTCCAGTGAATACAAGCCCAGTTGATCCAGTCTTTCTTGATATGTCAGTCCCGCTATCCCGGGAATCAGTCAGGTGAACCTTCGCTGCACTCCCTCAATAGCAAGAATGTCCTTCCTCAGATTAGCGGACCAAAACTGTACACAATACTCCAGGTGTGGCCTCACCAAGGCCCTGTACAACTGTAGTAACACCTCCCTGCCTCTGTACTCAAATCCCCTCGCTATGAAGGCCAACATGCCATTTGCTTTCTTAACCGCCTGCTGTACCTTCATGCCAACCTTCAATGACTGATGTACCATGACACCCAGGTCTTGTTGCACCTCCCCTTTTCCTAATCTGTCACCATTCAGATAATAATCTGTGTCTCTGTTTTTACCACCAAAGTGGATAAGATCACATTTATCCACATTATACTTCATCTGCCATGCATTTGCCCACTCACCTAACCTATCCAAGTCACTCTGCAGCCTCATCGCATCCTCCTCGCAGCTCATACTGCCACCCAACTTGGTGTCATCCGCAAATTTGGAGATACTACATTTAATCCCCTCGTCTAAATCATTAATGATTTAATGTAAACAGCTGTTAACATGTCAATACATGTTAAAGTGCTGTAACCTGCAGGGTTACGGACCTAGCGCTGGTAATTGGGATTAGACTGGATGACCTTTTGTTGGACGGCGCAGATATAATGGTAAGTACTGCAGGAAATCGAATACGGCCAGGGTGATCTCCTGGACTAATTTCGATTGCCTGGATGGGTCGGAGAGGAATTTTCCCAGATTTTTTTCTCCCTAAATTGGCCTGGGTTTTTATCTGGTTTTTGCTTCTCCCAGGAGATCATATGGCTCCGGTTGGGGTGGAGTGTAGAATGTTTCAGTATAAGGGGTGTTGCAGTTGTGTGAGGCGGACTGGTTAGGCTGGGTGTTCTTGCCTTTCCGTCATTGTTCATAGGTTTATATGTAACCTTTCGGGCTGCTAACCAGGGGCCATGTGGCTCTTTGTCGGCCGGCGTGAACACAATGGGCCGAAATGGCCGCCTTCTGCGCTGTAAATTTCCATGTTTCTATATGGAGTTAGGTCACAGATCAGCTGCCGCCTTCTTAGGCGGTCCCTTGTTTCGAGGGTGAGTTGCTTCCACACCAAAATGTTCATGGGTGTTACAATGAGGGATCTGAGATTCCAGGTCCTGAACTCCATGTTGAAGGGTGGAAGATGCCTGTGCGTGGATATTTTTAACGTGTGGTGGCTTTCGCACACCAGTCACCACACGGGCTTGACCGAGCTAACCATAATCTAATTGAATGGCAGAACAGGCTCGAGGGGCTCAATGGCCTCCTCCTGTTCCTATGTGTGAACCAAGAATGGGATTGTAGGTTGTTGTGTGTACCACAGTTGAGCCTCATAGAAACATAGAAAATAGGTGCAGGAGTAGGCCATTCGGCCCTTCGAGCCTGCACCACCATTCAATATGATCATGACTGATCATGCAACTTCAGTACCCTATTCCTGCTTTCTCCATACCCTATGATCCCTTTAGCCGTAAGGGCCACATCTAACTCCCTTTTCAATATAGCTAACAAACTAGCCTCAACAACTTTCTGTGGTAGAGAATTCCACAGATTCACAATTCTGAGTGAAGCAGTTTCTCTATCAGTCCTAAATGACTTACCCCTTATCCTTAGACTGTGACCCCCTGGTTCTGGACTTCCCCAACATTGGGAACATTCTTCCTGCATCTAACCTGTCCAATCCTGTCAGAATTTTGTGTTTCTATGAGATCCCCTCTCACTCTTCTAAATTCCAGTGAATATAAGCCTAGTTGATCCAGTCTGTCTTCATATGTCAGTCCTGCCATCTGGGGAATCAGTCTCATTCAACATTCCCAAGCAGGGAAAGTTACTAGCTAGCCATCAGTAATTGGACCCCTGGGACCCTAAGGCTAACTATAGTGGCTCCATCCATCTTACAAAAGACCAGGAATTGAACTTTTATAACTCAGGACTGCACCAAGTAATGCAGTTACCCACCAGACCACCATGAGTTGTACAGCTTTTAAGTTCCATTTCTTCCTGTTGCTAGCTCATTCTCGAGTAGCTTCCCCCATTTTTAAACTGGAATAGTTTGTAGCCACCACTTATCATGTGATAAGTTTTCCTATTGCTCATGGGGCTATAGATTTCCTAGTGCCAAACAGATTCCCAGGTGTTACCCCATTTTCCTAGAGGATTCGCCCAATCACCGAGCAGTACCTAGTGTGGCCTTGGAGCTCTGGAAATGGATCGGCAGCCTGGGGAACAGTGCAAGGAGATGCTAGTAAGGAACAAAGAACCTATCCAAAAATTATTTTTGTAATTTCTTGGGAGTTGGCTTCTCTCCTCCAATGCAAAATCACGTGGTCATATCTAGTAGCTCTTAACAGATTGGCCTTAGAAACTTGTGTAGGGAAATGATGTGGACCCTACCAATGTTCACTGTACGCTGCGCTTTGTTCTGCGCGGACCCTTTAAATTTCTGCACACGCGCAGTATTTACAACAGCCACGCAGCTTAGAGGGAATGTTAGACCCTACATCCTATCCCATTGTAGTGCACATTGTTAGCAGTAAAAAAAAAAGCATAGTGCCACAGTCTGCAGATTTTGTCAAATCATTAATTTTGCAATGGTGCACCTGAAATGGAAATATCATACTGCATTATAAAATGATGGAAATCTGGCTGATGATGGCGAAGGGAATGGGATAATATATCTTTTGTCTCCCCTCTTGCTCAAGGGAGTCCTGAGTTCAATCCCAGCACAGGTGACCAATCTGGCTTATTTCTACCCCCCTCCCCTGCTCCTGAGTACAGGAACATTGAAACTCCAGAGATCAGCAGGGACTGGGTATGTTAATGTAGTGGTTATGTTACTGGAATAATATTCAGAGGTCTTGCCAAATTTCAGAGAATGGGAGCTCAAATCCCACCATGGCTGTTTGAGAATTTGAAATCTGTTCTTGAAATAGAATCAGTAAAAGTGCCCTTGAAGCTGTTGAATTGTCATTAAAAACCCAACTGATTCACTAATGTTAACCCGGTCTGAATTTCTCTCCCTTTTGTCCTTTACACTGTTACTATCCCAGTTTATATTGGGATAAATGAAGTTCCCATTATAACTACTCTAGTTATTGTATCTTTCTGTAAGTTGCCTGCAACTTTGCTCCTCGATCTTCTTCCCACTATTTAGTGGCCTATAGTATACACTAAGTAGCATAATAGGGCTGTGGTAGCATAGTGTTAATCTTACTGGACTAGTGATCTGGAGACATGAGTTCAAATCCCACACCAGCTTGCAAGTTTAAATTCAGTTAATTAAAAAATAATAAAAAGCTAATATCAGTAATGGTGACCATGAAACTACCAGATTGTCGTAAAACCCAATCTGGTTCACTAATGTCCTTTTCGGGAGAGGAATAGGCCAGACCAAGACGGCAGATGTGTGACTTACAGACCCGCAGCAATGTGATCGACTCAACTGCCCTCTGAAATGGCGTAGCAAACCACTCCATTACATTCAAGGTGGCGGCTTACCACCTTCTCGAGGGCAATTAGGAATAGGCAATAAATGTTGGCCTTGCCGGCAGCACCCACATCCCATGAATGAATTTTTAAAAATAGCTCCAGTGCTATAATAGTTTTTTTGATCAATATTGTCACCCCCTCCTTTTTTTGCTGCTAGGAATATTTCATTCCCTTCTTTGAGCCAGGTCTCTGTTATTGCCATTTGGGATATTGTAACTGGTATTTAGCACTGCTTATAAGTGACCAGGACATGTTTGGACGAAGGAATTGAATGTAATATCTCCAAGTTTGCAGATGACACTAAGCTGGGTGGCAGTGTGAGCTGTGAGGAGGATGCTAAGAGGCTGCAGGATGACTTGGCCAGGTTAGGCGAGTGGGCAAATGCATGGCAGATGCAGTATAATGTAGATAAATGTGAGGTTATGCACTTTGGTGGCAAAAACAGGTAGGTGGAATAATATCTGAATGGTGACAGATTAGGAAAAGGGGAGGTGCAACGAGACCTGGGTGTCATGGTACATCAATCATTGAAAGTTGGCATGCAGGTACAGCAAGTGGTGAAGGCAAATGGCATGTTGGCCTTCATAGCGAGAGGATTTGAGTATAGGAGCAGGGCGATCTTACTGCAGTTGTACAGGGCCTTGGTGATGCCACACCTTGAATATTGTGTACAGGTTTGGTCTCTTAATCTGAGGAAAGACGTTCTTCCTATTGGAGTGCAGCGAAGGTTCACCAGACTGATTCCTGGGATGGCAGGACTGACATGCAAAGACTGGATCGACTAGGCTTGTATTCACTGGAATTTAGAAGAATGAGAGGGGATCTCATAGAAACATATAATGTTCTGATGGGATTGGACAGGTTAGATGCAGGAAGAATGTTCCTAATGTTGGGGAAGTCCAGAACCAGGGGTTACAGTCTAAGGATAAGGGGTAAGCCATTTAGGACCGAGATGTGGAGAAACTTCTTCACTCAGAATTGTGAACCTGTGGAATTCTCTACCACAGAGTTGTTGAAGCCAGTTCGTTAGATATATTCAAAAGGGAATTAGATGTGGCTCTTCTGGCTAAAGGGATCAAGGGGTATGGAGAAAGCAGGAATGGGGTACTGAAGTTGCATGATCAGCCATGATCATATTGAATGGTGGTGCAGGCTCGAAGGGGCGAATGGCCTACTCTTGCACCTATTTTCTATGTTTCTATATTTACTGTTGATAGTGAATCCCTCAAACTCGGGTCATCGTGAGACATAATAAAAAAATTCATTTGAAAGAATCCAAAGTAATTTTTCAGCAGTCGTGTTCTGTATATACTGCGAACACTGCACTACTGTTACACTAGGGTTGAGGAAATAAAGTAACATCTCCCTGGAAGGTGCTGATTGTTTAACGTTGGCTGCAAAAGATGTTAAAATGCAGTCTACCTGGCTGCAAGTAGAATGAAAGCTATGTAGTGGCATAGCAGGTTGGGTGTGCAAATGTAATGCTCTGCAGAACAGTGGGATGAGAATGCTTGTTGAGTGCTCAACCTTGATTAGAGAAACATTAAACAGATTGTACGCCTTTCCCCATAGGTAGCAGAAATGGAGAATGAGACATTGGGATAGGCCCTGCCGTGTTTTGCCTGCCTATCCAATTTGAGCTGCAGTATGGTACGGGGGGGCGGGGGGTAAAATTGTAAAGCTCCACTCGCGCGGAAGTAAATATTTAACTCAATTGTATGCAGTGCCCTTGACAGGAGACCCTGGGCCTTGGAGGTAGAAGGTGGTGCAATTGGTCCAAGACCTTTCAATAGCAGTGTGTCTGGTCTGGTCCGGCGCTGCGGATGTGCGAGCACGTGATTTATCGGGCACCCCCTCGATTGGCTGGAGTGGTGGGGCGCTCAGATTGTTGCAAAGTGGAGCTTCCTGATTGGCCGGCGCGGCTGGATTTTTATTTGACAATGGCGCGCGTGACCCATTCAAGAAGCGGCTGCAGGGCCACGCCTCGCCCTCCAGGGGACAGACAGCAAAGCATCACAGGGAGCTGGGGTGCACATGTAGATTGTCGATGTTTTAAGTTTGTTTTTGCTGTAAGGCGTTGGCCCTGCTTGTATCTTGTTTTTTTTCACCCAATCCCCACGTGCATTTACTAGTTTTTGTTCTTTAAAAGCATCTAATTGTCACCAATCAGCTGAACAACTTTTTTAAACTTCACATTTGGAAAACAATTGAGTCCCCACTCCCCCCAAAAAATACATTTGAAAGGTTTATTTTCGGTTGCAGTTAGTTAGAACTGAAAACACCAGCGGGCGACATAATGGCAACTTTTAACTGTTGCAACAATTTTTCTGTACACTATAACGTGTCTAATTTGTCCAGATGTGTAGCTTGTTTTTATCTTGTGGGGAGGAAGATGAGTAGTAACAAGTCAAGGATGAGCAGAGGAGTTGAAGCGGAAACCCAGAAGCCATGTTGTGTTTTGATAGAATTCACTGAAAGGCGCGTTTTGTCCTTGCTCGTCATAAGGATCCGGACAAGACGCGGAGTTTCATAAATACATGTTTTTGCCAATCTGCTCGTTATTATGATTGCCCCAATCAGATGCTTTTTAAAAAAAAAAGAAACTAGTAAATGCACAGTGCGTGATTTTTAAAAAAAAGACAAAATCTTAATGGAAAAATAGACGATCTTGAAAAAATAACGTCACAGGATGGAAATGTTCAGTTCACGTACACATCGACAAAGGAGAAACGGCCCTGTGGTTTATTTTTGTGGTATCTACAATTTTGGAACTTTTTGTGTTGTGATTAGCAACATGTTCAGCATTTCCGTATTTTGTGAAACTGGGAGCGGGCAAACTGCTGAAGTGTTTCAATTCGACTTCCAGAATTCCAGACTTCGACATTTAATCAGAACTACAAGTAGATCTCCAGATTACTGCATGCTTCCCGAGCTAACGTGTGCCGAACATAAATAGTTTAATCTACAAATTCACGTTATTTATTGTGTTGGAAGAATGTATTCAATCGTGAAATTCCAGATTACACTTATCCTGCTGTTCTGTAGTTACTTTGTCTAATTTTAAATCGCTTGTACATTTTGGGGGAGGGGTGATGACCTTTATTTTCATAACGAGATATACTAGGTGGAATTTGAAACCGTAGGCCTTGGTATCAATTTTTAATTGTGTATAAACCAGAAAAATGTCTTCAGTCATTTTCCCTTCTCTTTTCTCTTTCCCCTCCTCCATTTTATAACACATAGGAAAGAGCAGTTCTTTTTAATTAAATGATTTTATTGAGTTTCCCAGCACCACAAAGTGGTCATAATGCTTTAAATAAATGACCTTATTCCTAATTTTACCATTTTCAATCATAGAATCTTAGGTTACAGCACAGAAGGAGGCCATTTGGCCTGATAAGCCTGTGCCGCCTCTCAGCTAGTTTCACTCCCCCATCCTTTCCCTGTAGCCCTGCAAATTTTTTTTCTTCAGATATTTATCCAATTCCCTTTTGAAAGTCATAATTGAATCTGCCTCCACCACCCTTTCAGGCCGTGAGTTCCA
Source organism: Pristiophorus japonicus (assembly GCF_044704955.1). Lineage (NCBI taxonomy): Eukaryota > Metazoa > Chordata > Chondrichthyes > Pristiophoridae > Pristiophorus > Pristiophorus japonicus. Next base: position 32,434,466 of record NC_091997.1, on the reverse strand, counting down.
GATCCTAACCACTCGCTGTGTAAATAAGTTTTCCTTCATGTTGCCAATCACCGTAAATCTGAGCCCTCTAGTTCCCAACCTTTTCGCCAATGGGAACATTTTCTCTATCTACTCGGTCTAGGCCACTCATGATTTTGAACACCTCTATCAAATCTCCTCTCAACCTTCTCTGCTCGAATAAGTCACTTAAGTCCCTCATCTTTGGAATCATTCTTGTAAATCTTTTCTGCACCCTCTCGAAAGGCCTTCACATCCTTCCTAAAGTGCGGTGCCCAGAATTGGACACAATACTCCAGTTGAGGCCGAACCAGTGTTTTATAAAGATTCTTCATAACTTCCTTGCTTTTGTACTCTGCCTCTATGAAGCCCAGGATCTTGTATGCTATTTTTAACCACTTTCTCAATCTGCCCTGCAACCTTCAATGATTGCACATATACCCTCAGGTCTCTGTTCATGTACCCCCTTTAGAATTGTACGCTTTAGTTTATATTGCCTCATTTTTCATGTAATTTAATTTTAATAATGTCTTTCTGCAAATTTTACGCATTTCAATTGGACTAAAAGGAAAAGCAGGAAAGATGTGGATTTATATAGCGCCTTTCACGACCACGATGTCTCAAAGCGTGTACAGCCAATGAAATACTTTTGGAGTGTAGTCACTGTTGTAATGTAGGAAATGTGGCAGCCAATTTGCGCACAGCAAGCTCCCACAGCAGCAATGTGATACTGACCAAATAATTTATTTTTGTGATCTTGATTGAGGGATATATATTGGCCAGGATACCGGGGATAACGCCCCAGCTCTTTGAGATTGTGCTTTTGGATAGAGAAATAATATCACAATAAAGGACAATGCAGCTCAGATAGTTTTGACGACATTTTCCAGCATTTTGTTGTTCATGCTAACATAATATTGGCTGCAGGATCAATTCCAACCAGATAATGTCCTGGTTATACTCCTTGGCTCCAGCTGCGGTTCTTCTATGCCAAAATAATATGCCTGTTCAGAATGTCACTCCCAGTGGTTTAAAATTTGAATGTAGAGACTCCACACACTAAAACATTTAAGTCAACGCCAGGTAAATTTGTAAAGTGGCCAGCATGAGCATTTTTTAATCTGATGTGATTGCACTGAAGTTAGTCTATGCAAAGTTGGATCCAAACACCGAAAGCGTTTCACACCACTTCTTCCCAGTTACGGAGTGAGCACGCCTTACATTACATGGATCAACTCCAGCCACATTACTTCTGTGAAAGTTGCAAGTTTTTCAGTTAATCATTGAGATCTACACTTGATTTGTTTTGTTGTTGTTGCAAAGCACAACATTGTGAATAACTGCACCAAGTAATGCTTAGTTTCTCCTCTACAGGCAAAGGAACTTGCGAATGGGATGGAACTTGATGGCCGACGCATTAGGGTAGATTATTCCATTACAAAACGACCCCACACTCCAACGCCAGGAATCTACATGGGCAGACCGACAACGTGAGTGCTGTCTTTTTTCATGTCGTACCTATTTTTTGCGCAGTGCTTTACTTTTATAGCAGTTGCATATTGAATTGGGCGCATGTCCCCATTTTGTGACATTTTACAGCAGTGTTGGTTCTTCCCATTACAATGACTCTTACAGTGACCGATACGATGAGCGGGATTGCAGCTACAGGTAATGCTTGATTCAAACTAGATATGGTCTGTTCATGGACATTATTGTCACTAGTTTTGACATTCCAGCGCATGCCTTCCACTATTCTGATTCTGGCTGCGTCCCTCCCTCTGCTCCACTGTTGAATTCTCTTCCTAAGCCTTGCTGAATCTCTCCCCGCCTTAAAGCCTCCTGAAAACTTTCTTTGTTGTTGCGTTTGGTAAATTCCTTCAACCCTTCTTCTAATTCCATCTTGTGCCTGACTTCCCCCATCCCTTTGGTAAAGCACTTTGGAGCATTTACCAAGTTAAAGGTGCTTTACATATGCCTATTGTTCTTCTCAAATCTTAATTTGAAGGGAAAAGAGTGAATTAATTGGATCATTAGATTTTAGTAGGACTTTCTCAACGGTTGTCATCCGTGCCTTTGTCACTTCCAGCCTCAAATACCAATGCTATTCCGGCCAACCTCCCACCCTCCACGCTCAATAAATCTCAGCTTATCCTAAACTCTGCTGCCCATATCCCATTCTGCACCATTACACTCACCCCTGTCCTTGCTGTCTCTTCCTCTCTCTCGCTCTCTTTTTAAGATGTCCATTAAAACCTATCTCTGACCAAGTTTTTGGTTATCTTGCATTGCTCGGTCAGATTTTGGTAATAATTTTGGTAACTACACTCCTTGTAGTAACTACACTCCTTGTAGTTTTATATAAATGCAAGTTATTGCTGATCTCCATTGGTTCTTGGTCCCCAGTGCTTTCAATTTAAAGTTTTCATCCTTGTATTTAAATCCCTTCATGGCCTTGGCACTCCCCTCATACCTCTAACTTCCTGTAGCCTTGCAGCTCCCCACACTTCCTCTGTCCTTCCCACTTTGGCCTTTTCATCCCCTTCCTCCCCTTGACCCACCATTGGTACCATTGTCTTCAGCGGTCTAGGCCCCACACTCTGGCATTCTCTATACTCTGAAATTCCCTTCTTAAATCCTTCCGCAATTTACCTTCCCCACATCCTTTAAGATCGAACTTAAAAGCCAGCTCGTTTATCAATCTTTTATTAACCCCCTCGTAATATCTCTTCCTTTGGCTCAGTCATATTTTTTGTCTAATTGCACTTCTATGAAGTGCCTTGAGCTTTGTTCTACATTAAAGGTGTGTACATTAAAGGCCATTTAGTACTGAGGTGAGGAGAAACTTCTTCACGGAGTTGTTAACCTGTAGAATTCTCTGCTGCAGAGAGTTGTTGATGCCAGTTCATTGGATATATTCAAGAGGGAGTTAGATATGGCTCTTACGGCTAAAGAGATCAAGGGGTATGGAGAGAAAGCAGGAAAGGGGTACTGAGGGAATGATCAGCCATATGATATTGAATGGCGGTGCAGGCTCGAAGGGCCGAATGGCCTACTTCTGCACCTATTTTCTATGTTTCTACCATATAAATGCAGCTGATTGTTGTTGAAATTGATCATTGTGACTCATTCTTCCAAAAGCCGAAAGTGGAACATGATGCCATAGAGATCAATTTTAATTTCATAATTATTAGGTGGACCTCTGGCTGCATGTCAGAAATACTCACTTTAACCTTCAAATTGGCATTGCACAACTGTAACTTGGAAATTAAACACAAATTTTCACCTGGAATCAAACCAGCTTGCTGAATTATGAGGGAAAGTGAAGCAGTCACATTTGCATGGTAAAGTTCATTTTCATACAATTTGTATTGTAACATTGCAGCAACAACTGGATATCTTCTGTTGTAAATTTCTAAATAAAATGGATGTGGGCAGATGTTTCTTTAGCTTGCCTGCCTGTTTGGTGTTTGTAGGAAGTGAGGTTGTGTGCTGATAGTAATCAAATTGCTGGTTATATTCTGGATTTATAAAGTAAAACGTTTGTGTTCTTCCTAGAAAACGTTCAACTTCACCCTGTTACAGCAGATACAGATCTCGATCTCGTTCTTACACCCCACGTAAGTGTTGTTGCCTGTAATTTCCCCCCTGCCTTGCAAGTCTACTTTATTTTAAAAAAAAAACAGATTTTGAAGTGATGTGTATTTTCTTTCTCCAGGTCGATACTGATGACACCCACCAAGTATTTCCTACCAGTTTAAGCGGATGGGAACCTTTTCAAACCTACAGGGATTTTTTAAAATCTAAAATGGGGATTCTTGGGCATTATAGTGCTTTTTTTTTAAAAAAAAAAGCTTTTAAAATTATTTTAAGCAAAGCGCTATAATCAGAAGTATCTCTCATTTTAAGATATAATAGTTTTTGGGTGCTTCACCAAGTGGTACTGCTTTTATGGTGAGGGGGAAGCCTGTCTTTTTAATGGGAAACCTTCATCCAGTATTGTGTTGCATTAAATCATCATTGCAGCACAGGTAGTATAATTTCTACTATGTATGTACTCAAAATTACTTTTGGATATTAAGCAAAGTGTCTTGACTTTCTTGTGCACATTATGTTTGATTATGCAGTACTTTATAAGGAAATATTCAATTATAAAGCTGCTTTGTGGGAAGCGGTGACATGCAATAAATGTCTTGGACACGGAATGTATGATCTGATTTCCTTCTGCTCAAAGGGTGGTGAAGACTATCTGATGCAACCATAACCCTTTCGGGCTGTAATGCAGCTTTGTGAAAATTCTCGCATGGCTCATTTTAAAGAACCTATCTTGTGACCATCATACATTGTATCATTTGGTGTTCCAGTTTATCGAAAGTGTACCAGATGGGGAGGTAGAATCCTTTTTTATCACCCTGAAATATTTTGTGCCAATTTCAAAGGGATGATCTAGGAAGCCAGTCACCACTGCCTACTCCCTCAGCATGGCTTAATGTATTTTTCCAAGAGCAGCGGAGTGCCACGGGTAGGAAAGTCCCAGATTTCAATCCTAGTTTGTATTGAGTTGACGGATCTTGGGCAGAGTATACCTCTATCATTGTGGTAAGGATGGGGAAGGGGGAAATTGGCCAGAGGTTTCCCTCCTTGCTATCCTGCACCCTTTGCTGAAAGTGCGCATTTGTTGAGTTGGGTCGAGGCAGATCAGGCATAATCGCCTACTGGCACTCATTGACCCAGCCTACATGTGAATAATGACGACCTGCCTGGGCGAGCAGGGCAACCGGTGCCTATGGAATCTTATCCCAGCAAGGTGCCAGTCAGGGAGGAGAGAGGAAAAAATTGGCAAGAGGGAGATACAGGAACTGAATAATTAAGTGGTTCCATAGCAGCGTAAAAGAAAAGTAGTTGCATGCAGAAAATAAATCGCTTGTTCGCAAACAAAACGGTGAAGCAAATGATTAGGTAGGTACTTTGTTTTTCTTCCTTAAGATTTGAGGCTGTAACTTAGCTTCTTTGAAAAGATCTTTAAAATGATGAAGAGATAGGTTAGATGTTGAGATGATTCCACTTTTGTGGGTGGGGGGTGGAAAGAGAGAATTCAAAACCAGGGGTCTCAAATACAAGATGGTCACTAATAAATCCAAGGAAGGAATTCAGGAGAAACTTTTTACCCAGAGAATGGTTAGAATGTAGAGGTTGCTACCACATGGAGTAGTTGAGGCGAATAGCATAAATACATTTAAGGGGAAGCTAGATAAATATTGGGGAGAAAGAGATAGAAGGATATGCTGATACGGTGAGATGAAGTAAGGTGGGAGGAGACTCGTGTGGAGCATGAACAACTGCATAGACCAGTTGAGCCGAATGACCTGTTTCTGTGCCGTACATTCTCTGTAGTTTCAAAAAAAAGTAATTTGCCACAATACCTAGGAATTTGCATTGGGAAACTTTTGAGTTTGGCATATTTATAAGTGCGATATTTAATTATATTGTATCATAGATCACCTGACGATCCAAGTCACGGTTTGAGAAACTCCGGACTCTAAACTAAGTCACACAATATTAAACAAACAACTTTTATTTATATCGCACCATTAACATAGTAAAACATCACAAGGTGCTTCACAGGAGCATATTAAGACAAGAATTTGATACCGAGCCATATAAGGAGAAATGAAGGCAGATGACCAAAAGCTTGGTCAAAGAGGTAGATTTTAAAGGAGAAGAGGTTTAGGCAGGGAATTCCAGAGCTTGGGACCTCGGCAACAGAAGGAAAGGCATCAGTCACCAACACATGTTACATTTTATAATGTGACTATTACAAGTGGAGACTGAATAGTGCTCTCCCCAATACAAATAGTCATAGTCTCATAGTATTTGTTTTTTTTTCCCTCTTCATATTGCTCTGTAAAGCACCAGAACTTAGATGAATTTAAAAGCATGTTTTGCTCCACACTACAGCAAAATGTGGCTGACAACCAATTCTCCAGAAGGACACTTGTACCCATTAACCTAGTAAATGAGAGGGAGGTGGGAGGGCAGGTTTGCAACTTGGAACATGTGGAATGTATAATTTGTTCATAAATGAACGTGATAAAGATTCATAACTAATACAGATTTCACTTTTTAAAGCATTCTTTATTTCTGTGCCGTGAACAGATGTTCATAGAATCATAGAATGGTTATAGCACAGAATAAGACCATTCGGCCTGTTGAGCCTCTACCGACTCTCAGCTAGTCCCACTCCCCCACCTTTTCCCTGAGCCCGCCGATTATTTTTCCTTCAGATACTTATCCAAACTCCTTCTGAAAGATAATAGTCTGCCTCCTCCACCCTTTCAGGCAGTGCATTCCAGATCTTAAACACTCACTCTGTAGACAAAGTTTTTCTTGCATCTTCCTTTGGTCTTTCGCCAATCCCCTTAAACCTGTGTCCTCTGGTTTTCGACTCTTCAGCCAATGGGAACGCTCTCCTCTCTCTCTCTCTCGTCTCTCTCTCTCTCTCTCGTCTCGCTCTCTCTCTCTCGTCTCGCTCTCTCTCTCTCGTCTCGCTCTCTCTCTCTCGTCTCGCTCTCTCTCTCTCCTCGTCTTCGCTCTCTCTCTCTCGTCTCGCTCTCTCTCTCTCGTCTCGCTCTCTCTCTCTCGTCTCGCTCTCTCTCTCTCGTCTCGCTCTCTCTCTCTCGTCTCGCTCTCTCTCTCTCGTCTCGCTCTCTCTCTCTCTCGTCTCGCTCCTCTCTCTTCCCTCGTCCGCTCTCTCTCTCTCGTCTCGCTCTCTCTCTCTCGTCTCGCTCTCTCTCTCGTCTCGCTCTCTCTCTCTGTCTCGCTCTCTCTCTCGTTCTCGCTCTCTCTCTCTCGTCCTCGCTCTCTCTCTCTCTCGCTCTCTCCTCTCGTCTCGCTCTCTCTCTCTCGTCTCGCTCTCTCTCTCTCGTCTCGCTCTCTCTCTCTCGTCTCGCTCTCTCTCTCTCTCGTCTCTCTCTCTCTCTCTCTCTCGTCCTCGCTCTCTCTCTCTCGTCTCGCTCTCTCTCTCTCGTCTCGCTCTCTCTCTCTCGTCTCGCTCTCTCTCTCTCGTCTCGCTCTCTCTCTCTCGTCTCGCTCTCTCTCTCGTCTCGCTCTCTCTCTCTCGTCTCGCTCTCTCTCTCGTCTCGCTCTCTCTCTCTCCTCTCTCTCCTCGTCTCTGCTCTCGCTCGCTCTCTCGTCTCGCTCGCTCTCTCGTCTCGCTCGCTCTCTCGTCTCGCTCGCTCTCTCGTCTCGCTCGCTCTCTCGTCTCGCTCTCTCTCTCGTCTCGCTCTCTCTCTCGTCTCGCTCTCTCTCTGTCTCGCTCTCTCTCTCGTCTCGCTCTCTCTCTCTCTCTCGTCTCGCTCTCTCTCTCTTCGTCTCGCTCTCTCTCGTCTCGCTCTCTCTCTCTGTCTCGCCTCTCTCTCGTCTCGCTCTCTCTCGTCTCGCTCTCTCTCTCGTCTCGCTCTCTCTCTCGTCTCGCTCTCTCTCTCGTCTCGCTCTCTCTCTCTCGCTCTCTCTCTCTCGTCTCGCTCTCTCTCTCGTCTCGCGCTCTCTCTCGTCTCGTCTCTCTCTCTCTCGTCTCGCGCTCTCTTCTCTCGTCTCGCTCTCTCTCTCTCTCGTCTCGCTCTCTCTCTCTCTCGTCTCGCTCTCTCTCTCTCTCGTCTCGCTCTCTCTCTCTCTCGTCTCGCTCTCTCTCTCTCTCTCTCTCGCTCTCTCTCTCTCTCTCTCGTCTCGCTCTCTCTCTCTCTCGTCTCGCTCTCTCTCTCTCTCGTCTCGCTCTCTCTCTCTCTCGTCTCGCTCTCTCTCTCTCTCGTCTCGCTCTCTCTCTCTCTCGTCTCGCTCTCTCTCTCTCTCGTCTCTCTCGTCTCGCTCTCTCGTCTCGCTCTCTCTCTCTCTCGTCTCTCTCGTCTCGCTCGTCTCTGCCAGATTTCCATTTTTTCCTCTGTCCCTGTGGGGAAAGTATCCAACCATCTCTTTAATCCTTTGTAAAAGTACGGCTGAGATTGTATGGTGTTTGTGTCACGTCATGTAGGTGTGAATCTATGTTCTAATGGTGTACAATAATGGATCTGAATTTGTGGTTGGAGGCTTCTCGCGCCGAACCACAAGAAAAATGGTCTTGGAGGTTCGTAGACTTGTGTTTTTGGGCCTGCAGGCATAGGCATATGGAAAGGCGCACGTATTTCAGGAACACACAGTTCGCAAACACTCCTGGGATCACGTGGGCCAGCCCAACCAATTAAAAAGGGGAATCCCCATTATGCTTATATGGAATTTAAACATTTTAAAGGGGCTAAAAATAACCTATAACTTTTTTAAAATGTTTGTTTAATTATTTTCATAGTTAAACTCTTGTGCTACACTGGTAAAAGAAGGCCCCATGCCTGCTTTTACCAGGTGTAAGTGTTTCATGGGCATTTGCTGGGCAGTAGTTGGGCAAATAGCCCAACTCTCTGCCAGCGAATGTCCATTGCCCAGGGATGAGGTGGATCGCTCGAGCTGAAACTTGATGGATTGTAATTTCCGGGTTTTCACACATGTACAGTCCGTGCAGAAACCCGGAACTTGCAGGGCACTTGAGGCCATGTACGCAGTCATAGGCCCCAGAAAATCAGGGCCAATATCTTGGAGCACCAGTGGTTCAATTACACAGAACAATCTATATTTAATAATATAGGAGTTTAAAACTCCTCAACGGCTCTGCCTGTTTAGTAATCAGGTGAGGTCATGATTGAGCTCAGCTATCAGTTGTGGTCGAATAGTCTGCCTGCATTCTCTTTTGGGCTCATGTGAAGGATGGCCACTTGGGTGAGGTATGGGAGGGCTACTGGTGCCTGCAGAATCTTGACCAGCACAAATTGATGCCTTCTGGGTGAAAATTATAGGTCAGTGTCCCTGGTGCAAAAAGAAAACCTTTCCATTTGGACAAAGGGATCCATCTCCAGAAAACAAGAACAGGAGTAGGCCATTCAATAAGATCATGGCTGATTTGATCTTGGGCTCAGCTCCACTTCCCTGCCTGCTCCCCATAACCCTTCACTCCCTTATCATTCAAAAATCTGTCTTATCTCCACCTTAAATATATTCAATGACCCAGCCTTCACAGCTCTGGGGCAGAGAATTCCACAGATTTCAGGCAGAAAGAGGGATGAGGTCCTGCAGGCAGAATTTAGGAAGCTAGGAGGAAAATTAAAGGGTAGGACCTCAAAGATAGTAATCTCTGGGTTACTACCGGTGCCACATGCTAATGAGTAGAAGGATAGAGAGGATGAACGTGTGGCTGGAGAGTTGGTGTATGAGGGAGGGCTTTAAATTCTTGAGGCATTGGGACTGCTTCTGGGGGAGATGGGACCTGTACAAACCAGACAGGTTGCACCTTAACAGCGCAGGGACCAATATCCTCGCGGGGAGTTTTGCTAGTGCTGTTGGGAGAGTTTAAACTAGTTTGGCAGGGAGATGGGAACCTGAGAACAAATTCAGTAGGGAAGGAAGTAAAGCTGAAATTGGATAGCAAGAATATAGAAAGTGAATCTGTAAGACAGAGGAAACATGGGTTAGTATGTAGTAATCAAGGAGGTCTTCCTGTGCCAAATGGTGTATACTTTAATGCAAGGAGTATAGTGAATAAGGTGGATGAGCTGAAAGTACTTGGGAGTATGACGTTATAGCCATTAGAGACCTGGCTGAAAGGGGCAGGTTTGGCAGCTCAATTTTCCTGGTTACTGGATTTTTAGACGACAGGGGGGGTTTAAAAAAAGGGGGTGTAGCGGTATTGATTAAAGAATCTATTACAGGAGGGATGATATGTTAGAGGGATCATCAAATTAGGCTATATGGGTCAAATTGAAAAATAAAGGGGCAATCACACTACTGGGCTGTATTATAGACCCCCCAAACAGTGGGAGGAAGATAGAAGAGCAAATATGTAAGCACATTTCTGTCAAGTCCAAAAACCATAGGGCAGTAATAGGGGATTTTAACTATCCAAATATTGATTGGGACAAATATAGTGTGAAGGGTATAGAGGGTGCAGAATTCCTAAAATGTATGAGAACTTTTTTTAGTCTGTATGTAACGAGCCCAACACTGGAGGGGGTGGTTCTAGATTTAGTTTTGGGGAATGAAGTTGGGCAGGTGGAAGGGGTATCAGTGGGAGAGCACTTGGGTGCCAGTGACCATAATTCAGTCAGATTAAAGGTAGTTATGGATAAGGACAAGGATAGACCAGGAACAAAAGTCCCAAATTGGGGAAAAGATAACTTTGCTAAGTTGAGAAGTGATTTGGCCACAGTGGACTGGAAACAGCTACTTTTAGGTAAATCAGTGTTGGAACAGTGGGAGGCATTCAAGGAGGAGATCCGGTGGGTTCAGGCCAAACATGTGCCCTTAAAGGAAAAGGGTGGGAATAACAATTGTAGAGTCCTGTGGGTGTCTATGGACTTAGAGGAGGATAAAGAAAAAAAAGAAAGCTTATGTCATATACCGACAGCTAAATACTGTAGAATCTTTGGAAGAATATAAAAAGTTGATGTAAAATTAAAAAGGATATTAGGAATGCTAAGAAAGCATGAAAAATTCTTGGCAACTTAAAATTAAGGAAAACCCAAAGATGTTCTATAAATATATCAAGAGCAAGAGGCTAACTAAAGAAAGGCTCGGGCCTATTGGAGACCATGAGGGTAATCTCTGGAGGCCGGAGATTACCCTCATGGTATGGTTCTTAATGAATACTTTGCGTCTGTTTTCACAAAGGAAAGGGGCAATGCAGATACTGCTATCGAGGAGGAGTGTGAAATTCTGGATGAAATAAACATAGTGAGAGAGGAGGTATTAAGGGGTTTAGCAGCTTTGAAAGTAGGTAAGTACCCAGGCCCGGATGCAATGCATCGCAGGCTGTTGAGCAAAGTAAAAGAGGAAATAGCAGAGGCCTTGACCATCATTTTCCAGTCCTCTGGATTTGGGCATGGTGCCGGAGGACTGCTAATGTGGTACCCTTGTTGAAGAAAGAGATAGGCCAAGTAATTACAGGCCTGTCAGCCTAACCTCAGTGGTGGAAAGAAATCCTGAAAGACAGGATAAATCTACATTTAGAAAGGCAAGGATTAATTGGAGACAGTCAGCACGGATTTGTTAAGGGAAGATAGTGTTTGACTAACTTGATTGAATTTTTCGAGGAGGTAACCAGGAGGGTTGATGAGGGTAGTGTGTACGATGTGGTGTATATGGACTTTAGCAAAGCTTTTGATAAGGTCCCACATGGTAGACTGGTCACGAAGGTAAAAGCCCATGGATCCAAAATTGGCAAAGGGTAATGGTTGATGGATGTTTTTGTGACTGGAAGGATATTTTTAGTGGGGTTCAGCAGGGCTCAATACTGGGTCTCTTGTTTTTTGTGGTATACATCAATGATCTAGATTTGAATATAAAGAGAGTATGATTACGAAGTTTGCAGCTAACTAAAATTGGCTGTGTGGTTGATAATGAAGAGGAAAGTCATGGACTGCAGGAGGATATCTATCTTGCTGGTCAAGGTGCAGAACAGTGGCAAATGGAATTTAATTGAGAAGTGTGCTAATGCACTTGGGGAGGGCTAATAAGGAGAGGGTATACACATTAAACGGTAGGCCACTTAATAGTGTAGATGAACAAATGGACCTTGGAGTGCTTGTCCACAGATCCCTGAAAGTAGCAGGCCAGGTGGATAAAAAGGCATACGGAATGCTTGCCTTTATTGGCCAGGGCATAAAATACAAGAGCAAGGAGGTTATGCTTAAATTGTATAATACTTTGGTTAGGCCACAGCTGGAATACTGTGTGCAGTTCTGGTTGCCGTATTATAGGAAGGACGTGATTGCACTAGAGGGTGCAGAGGAGATTTATTAGGATGCTGCCTGGAATGAAAAATCTTAGCTATGAGGACAGATTGGATCAGCTGGGTTTGTTCTCTTTGGAACATAGGAGGCTGAGAGGAGACCTCATTGAGGTGCATATAATTTTGAGGGGCCTGGATATAGTGGATAACAAGGGCCTATTACCCTTGGTGGAGGGGTCAATTACAAGAGGGCATAGTTTTAAGGTGGTTGGTGGAAGATTCAGGGAGGATTTGAAGGGAAGCTTCTTCACGCAGAGGTTGTGGGAGTCTGGAACTCGCTGCCTGGAAGTGTGGTGGATGCAGAAACCCTCACCACATTTCGAAGGTGCTTGGATGGACACTTGAAGTGCCGTAACCTGCATGGTTACAGACCTAGAGCTGGTAAGTGGGATTTATAACCTCTTGGCTGGCGCAGAAACGATGGTAAGTATTGCAGGTAATCGAATATGGCCAGGGTGATCTCCTAGAATAGTTTTGAATGCCTGGATGGGTCGGAGAGGAATATGCCCATATTTTTTTTTCCCGCAATTGGCCTGGGTTTTATCTCTCTTTTTGCCCCTCTGGTTCGCTTGGAGTGTAGAATAGAAACATAGAAAATAGGTGCAGGAGTAGGCCATTCGGCCCTTCGAGCCTGCATCACCATTCAATAAGATCATGGCTGATCATTCACCTCCGTACCTCTTTCCTGTTTTCTCTCCATAACCCTTGATCCCTTTAGCAGTAAGGGCCATATCCAACTCCCTCTTGAATATATCCAATGAACTGGCATCAGCAACTCTCTACGGTAGGGAATTCCAGAGGTTAACAACTCTTGAGTGAAGAAGTTTCTCCTCATCTCAGTCCTAAATGGCCTACCCTTTATCCTTAGACTGTGTCCTCTGGTTCTGGACTTCCCCAACATCGGGAACATTCTTCCTGCATCTAACCTGTCCAGTCCTGTCAGAATTTTATGTTTCTATGAGATCCCCCTCTCATCCTTCGAAACTCCAGTGAATACAGGGCCAGTCGATCCAGTCTCCTCATGTCAGTCCAGCCATCCCGGGAATCAGTCTGGTGAACCTTCGCTGCACTCCCTCAATAGCAAGAACGTCCTTCCTCAGATTAGGAGAGCAAAACTGAACACAATATTCCAGGTGAGGCTTCACGAAGGCTCTGTACAACTGCAATAAAACCTCCCTGTTCCTATACTCAAAACCCCTAGCTATGAAGGCCAATATACCATTTGCTGCCTTCACCGCCTGCTTGTACCTACATGCCAACTTTCAATGACTGATGTACCATGACACCCATGTCTTGTTGCACCTCCTTTTCCTAATCTGCCGCCATTCAGATAATATTCTGCCTTTGTGTTTTTGCCCCCAAAGTGGATAACCTCACATTTATCCACATTATGCTGCATCTGCCATGCATTTGCCCACTCACCTAACCTGTCCGTCATCCTGCAGCCTCCTAGCGTCCTCCTCACAGCTCACACTGCCACCCAGTTTAGTGTCATCTGCAAACTTGGAGATATTACACTCAATTCTTCATCCAAATCATTAATGTATATTGTAAATAGCTGGGGTCCCAGCACTACCCTGCGGCACCCCACTAGTCACTGCCTACCATTCTGAAAAGGACCCGTTTATCCTGACTCTCTGCTTCCTGCCTGCCAACCAGTTCTCTATCCACGTCACTACATTACCCCCAATACCACGTGCTTTAATTTTGCACACCAATCTCTTGTGTGGGACCTTGTCACAAACCTTTTAAAAGTCCAAATATGCCACATCCACTGGTTCTCCTTTGTCCACTCTACTAGTTACATGGAGGGAAAGAGAGGTGAGAGCGAGAGCAGTGTTGTGGGGCTGGAAGAGATTAGAGATAGGGAGGGGCGAGGCCATGGAGGGATTTAAAAATAAGGATGAGAATTTTGAAATCTGGACGTTGCTTAACCGAACTGGGAGCCGATATAGGTCAGCGAGCACAGGGGTGATGGGTGAGTGGGATTTGGTGCGAGTTAGGACACGGGCAGCCAAGTTTTGGGTCACTTCTAGTTTATGTAGGGTAGAATGTGGGAGGCCGGTCAGGAGTGCATTGGAATAGTCAAGTCTAGAGGTAACAAAGGCATGGATGAGGGCATCAGCAGTGGATGAGCTAAGGCAAGGGCAGAAACGGGCGATGTTACGGAGGTGGAAATAGGTGGTCTTAGTTATGCTGCGGATATGTGGTCGAAAGCTATTTTCCGGGTCAAATATAACACCAAGGTTGCGAACAGTGTGGTTCAGCCTCAGACAGAAGTTGGGGAGAGGGATGGAGTCAGTGGCTTGGGAACAGGATTTGTGACTGGACTCTGATCCTTCATAAAGTTCAGTTCTAATAACCTGTTATGAGGAGTACAGCTTCTAAAGATCGGTATGGTTAGTGTGTGACTCTCTCAATTGAAGAATAGTGACAGAGTGTTGGGACAATTATAGATAAGATGGGATTAAGCGGCAATGTTGGTTTTTGTAATTCTACCAACGGGCAGCAGGAAATTGAAGAGATGGACAAAAATCAACTCATCTGAGAGCGGTGGGAGAATCCAGCACTAGCCACCAGGAGGCCTAAATAAATGTCGAGTGCTGTAATTGGAATAATAAAAAAGCACTGAGTCATGAAATGGAGAGAGCGAGTGAGGATTGTGTTGAGGAAATGACTGGGGTTAATGTCTTAGTTTTACATTGTGCAATTCCATAAATTATGCAGTGAAAACCATATTGGATGGTTTCCCATGTAATGCTGTTGTTTTTAACCTCTGCTTCGTGTCACATCATGTTTTAAAACTAAGTGAACATTTTTGTTTGGAACATAACCAGCTGAGCACTCTACTTATTTTAAGCAGTTATATGTACTGTAATCTCAAAATACTTCAACTACTTTTTAATGTATTTAAAAGGCGGTGTGACAATTTTTCACCTCATTCATTTGTGACTTTACATATTTGGGCTATTTTTGTCTCCTTGGGAAGCTTCCAATCTTAAGAAACAATTTCTATTTATACAGCACCTTTCATGCCCTCAGGATGTCCCAAAGCGTTTCGCAGCCAATGAAATACTTTTGAAGTGTAGTCACTAGTAATATAAAGAAACATGGCGAGCAGTTTGCACACAGTCCCACAAACAGCAATGAGTTGAATGACCAGGTAATCTGTTTTAATGTTATTTGAGGTAAAAAAATATATATTATCCAGGACACTGGGAGAACTCCCCTGATCTCTAAATAGTGCCATGGGACCTTTTACACTACTAAGAGGCAGACAGGGCATTAGTTTAAAGTCTCATCCAAAAGAGAGCACCTCTGACAGTGCTGCACTCCTTCAGCACTCCACTGTCGACCTAAATGATGTGTTGAAGTCTCTGGAGTGGGGCTTGAGCCATAGACCTGACTCGGAGGCAAGAGTGCTATTACTGAGCCACGGTTTGTCAAAGATACTAATATAAATACAAGTTGTCTTGTGTAATAAAATTGTCCTAGGAGTTACGCAGTTTGTCCAGTTTCAGTTGCAGATCAATGGAACTTTTAAATTAATCAGTTTTTCTCCAGCATATTGTGCAACTTAATAACTGGTCACTGAATGAACACAAACGTTTATAAGCAAGTTATCTGTTAGACATAGATTGCAAACTCACCAAATTCTTAATATTTATCTCCCTCTGGCCTAGTGAGTAAAGCACTGGTGTAGCTCAAAGGCATCTGGAGCAGAAAATCCCAAGTTTGACTCCTGCCTGGTCTGTGCTGAGTTTTTTGGTCTGTCAAGGCAGCAATTGGAATACTACAGTTGGCTTCAGTACTCCTCATTCGGGGCGAGAGGAAATCTGTCGTCTTCCTGCTGTTAATTGCAATCCAGAAACTCCTGGAACATTTCCATTCATGATCACAAACCAATGAATCTTAGCTGGAAAGTTGCATTTCCAGCGAGAACCAGATCAAGCTGAGCTATGATGCCTTCCACGATCAAATAAATAGTGAGGACAGAAGTTAGCAGTAATCTTGTGACAGTTGTTGGAGCAACTGAGGGGGATTGACTGAGAAGCTATTTCCCCTGACTGGAGAGTCGAGAATTAGGGGGTCACAGTCTCGGGATAAGGGGTCGGCCATTTAGGACTGAGATGAGGAGGAATTTCTTCACTCGGGGTTGTGAATCTTTGGAATTCTCCACCCCAGAGGGCTGTGAATACTGAGTTGTTGAGTATATTCAAGACTGAGATTCATTTTTTTGAATTTGAGGAATCCAAGGATATGGGGATCAGGCAGGAAAATGGAGTTGACGTTGACCATCAGCCATGATCATCTTGAATGGCAGAGCAGGCTCGAGGGGCCGTGTGACCTACCCCAGCTCCTAATTCTTATGTAATACTTTGCCACAACGAGTGTTTGAGATTGAGGCCAAGACTATTTGGATAAATATTTGAAGTGGAGGCAGATATGGGACAATGGGCAGTTGGATTATTTTTGCATGGCTTTAGTAAAAAGCAGGCATGTGTATGATAGGCCAGGTGGCCACCTCCTATGGTTTAAACTGGTGTGATTCTATGGGTTCACTGTCTAGACCTGTGAAAAATGGTCAGTTATGTGAGCTAGTGGAGCAATGCTAATGTTTGTGGAGGATTTCCAAAGTAAGTCAGTCCTTGGGTAAGAAAATGATGGGGGGAGTGGGTGGGAAAGAAAGACATGGAAATCTAAGGTTTTACTGAGGAAACTGTTCATTAATCATTCTCTGGAAATAATTGCTGTTTACAACCAATGGTAAATAAGTATGTAAGTATACAGTCATTGTTTTCCGCCCCCCCCCCCTCCCCACCACCCTGCTCCAAAGTTTCCTATCTCTAGCTCTCATCTCTAATACCACTTCCCCCCCCCCCCTCCCCCAATATAGAAAATAGATTCAGGAGTAGGCCATTTGGCCCTTTGAGCCTGCACCACCATTCAGTATGATCATAGCTGATCATGCCACTTCAGTACCCCATTCCTGCTTTCTCTCCATACCCCCTGATCCCTTTAGCTGTAAGAGCCACATTTAACTCTCTTTTGAATATATCTAATGAACTGGCCTCTACAACTTTTTGTGGTAGAGAATTCCATAGGTTCACAATTCTCTGGGTGAAGAAGTTTCTCCTCACCTCGGTCCTAAATGGCTTACCCCTTATCCTTAGATTGTGACCCCTGGTTCTGGACTTCCCCAACAGCGAAAACATTCTTCCTGCATCTAACCTGTCCAATCCCGTCAGAATTTTATGTTTCGATGAGAACCCCTCATTCTTTTAAATTCCAGTGGATAAAAGCCTAGTCGAATCAGTCTTTCTTCATATGTCAGTCCTGCCATCCTGGAAATCAATCTGGTGAACCTTCGCTGCACTCCCTCAATAGCAAGAATGTCCTTCCTCCGATTAGGAGACCAAAACTGTACACAATATTCAAGGTGTGGCCTCACCAAGGCTCTGTACAACTGCAGTAAGACCTCCCTGCTCCTATACTCAAATTCTCACTATGAAGGCCAACATGCCATTTGCCTTTTTCACTGCCTGCTGTACCTGCATGCCAACTTTCAATGACTGATGTACCATGATGTACCATATCTGCACTTCTCTAATTCTGCCCTCTTCAGCATCCCTGATTTTAATAATTTCACCATTGGCAGCTGTGCCTTCAGCTGCCGAGGACCTAAGCTCTGGAACTCTATGCCTAAATCTCTCCACTTCTCTACCTCTCCTCCTTTTAAGACGTTCCTTAAAACCTACCTCTTTGACCAAGCTTTTGGTCACCTGCCCTAATTTCTGTGTGGCTTGGTGTCAATTTTTTTGTCTGGTAACATTCCTGTGAAGCTCCTCAGGATGTTTTACTATGTTAAAGGCACTATATAAATACAAGTTGTTCTTGTTGAAGGTTCTGACTATTTGCTGGCTGTGGTTCAGGAATGTCACTCGTGGTCCAGTACTTCACCCAAGTGGCCATCCTTCATGGGTGAACCTGGAATGAGTGTCAGCATTTCACAGCCAAGCCTGCTGCTATCCTCACTGATGTGTTCACTGTCAGTTGTGGCTCAGTGGGTAACACAATTACTTGAGTCAGAAGGTTGTGGGTTCGAGTCCCACTCCAGGGACTTGAGCACATAAATCTAGGCTGACACTCCAATGCAGTACTGAGGGAGTGCTGCACTCAGAAATACTGTCTTTTTGATGAGCTGTTAAACTGAGGCCCCATCTGCTCTCAGGTGGACGTAAAAGATCCCATGCCACTATTGCAAAGAAGAGCAGGGGAGTTCTCGCTGGTGTCCTGGCCAATATTTATATCTCAGATTATCTGGTCATTATCACATTGCTGTTATGGGAGCTTGCTGTGTGCAAATTGGCTGCCACATTTCCTACATTAAAACAGTGACTACACTCCAAAAGTACTTAATTAGCTGTAAAGCACTTTGCAATGTCTGGTGGCCATGAAAGGTGCTATATAAATGCAAGTCTTTCCAGCAGGTGTCATGGTTGATTTATTTTCCCATAACCCAGAGAGCGAGAAACCAACTGTAATTGCACAACTGCTGATCAACTTGCAGCAAAGACCAATGGTTCAACCTGGAGTTTTCCGGTCCAGCTATCAGCTATGCACACTGCCGTTCCCAACCAAGCCAATAATGGAGCTGAGGATTTATGAGGAGGAAGGAATTGAGTGTAATATCTCCAGTTTTGCAGATGACACTAAACTGGATGGCAGTGTGAGCTGAGAGGAGAATGCGAAGAGGCTACAGGGTGATTTGGACACGTTAGATGAGTGGGCAAATGCATAGCAGATGCAGTATAATGTGAATAAGTGTGAGGTTATCCACTTTGGTGGCAAAAACACAAAGGCAGAATATTATCTGAATGGTGGCAGATTAGGAAAAGGGGAGGTGCAACGGGACCTGGGTGTCATGGTTCATCGGTCATTGAAAGTTGGCATGCAGGTACAGCAGGCAGTGAAGAAGGCAAATGCCATGTTGGCCTTTAGATAGGGGATTTGAGTATAGGAGCAGGGAGGTCTTACTGCAATTGTACAGGGCCTTGGTGAGGCCTCACCTGGAATATTGTTCAGTTTTGGTCTCTTAATCTGAGGAAGGACGTTCTTGCTATTGAGGGAGTGCAGCGAAGGTTCACCAGACTGATTCCAGGGATGGCTGGACTGACATATGAGGAGAGACTGGATCAACTGGGACTTTATACACTGGAGTTTAGAAGGATGAGAGGGGATCTCATAGAAACGTATAAGATTCTGACGGGATTGGACAGGTTAGATGCGGGAAGAATGTTCCCGATGTTGGGGAATTCCAGAACCAGGGGACACTGTTAGGATACGGGGTAGGCCATTTAGGACTGAGATGAGGAGAAACTTCAGAGTTGTTAACCTGTGGAATTCTCTGCCGCAGAGTGTTGTTGATGCCAGTTCATTTGATATATTCAAGAGGGAGTCAGATATGGCCCTTATGGCTAAGGGGGTCAAGGGGTATGGAGAGAAAGCAGGAAAGGGGTACTGAGGTGAATGATCAGCCATGATTTTATTGAATGGTGGTGCAGGCTCAAAGGGCCGAATGGCCTACTCCTGCACCAATTTTCTATGTTTCTATTGAGGGCAATTGCTACCCACAAATCTGTAGCCCAGCAAGGAATCTATCTGAAAATTGGTGATAGGAACTTTCAAAAAAAGATTTCAGCAGAAAAAGGGGTTAGAGACCAGAATGCAAGAAAGGTCATCTAGGCAACAATCGTTTTTTTAGTTCTAAGCTTGTGACCAAGGGATTCGGCTCTCTGGGTATGGGAGCAGCATCCAAATCTTGGGCAGGTGAAGAATCAAGATTTGAGAGGAGGGGAGAAAGACCAGCTTTCTGAAGGTAACTTTAAGCAATGGTGGAGATGTGCATTTCAGCTCCTAGAATGTTAACAGAGGAAGGGTGATGAATGGAGCAATGAAAGGTAATATATGGCACCTGTTGGTTGACATAGAGCAGATTGGGCAATTTAAAATCTTGTTTCTCTCAAAGTCTGTTGTAAAACAGCACACCCCATAGCTCACTCCATGCAGTATTTACTCAACAGATCACTGATGCCCATCTTCTTCTGTTGTCCCCATCTGCCATCTTCTCTGTCTTCAGTGCCAAAATATGAACCGTTTTATGTTGTGAATTAAAAAGAAAGACTTTCATTTATATAGTGTCTTTCACGACTACCAAATGTCTCAAAGCGCTTTACAGCCAATGAAGTACTTTTGAAGTGTAGTCACTGTTGTAAGGTGGGAAATGTGGCACCCAATTTGTGCACAGCAAACTCCCACAAACTGCAATGGGATTACGACCAGATAATCTTTTTTTATGATGTTGATTGAGGAATAAATATTGGCCAGGATACCGGGGATAACTCTCCTGCTGTTTGAAATAGTGGGGGATCTTTTACGTCCACCTGAGCAAGCAGACGGGGCCTCAGTTTAACATCTCATCTGAAAGATGGCATCTCCGACAGTGCAGCACTCCCTCAGTACTGCACTGGGAGTGTCAGCCTAGATTTTGTTTTTATGCTCAAGTCCTTGGAGTGGGACTTGAGAACCACAACCTTCTGACTCAGAGGTGAGAGAGCTGCCCACTGAGCCACTGTAAAGAACTCAATGAGGTGGTTTTGAGCCTAGTCCTGAGAAATGAATGGACCAGTTAGCCAAAGATTTAAATTCCTTTACCTTAAATATACTGCAATAGGCATTTCTAAATCATGTCCTTGTTCATTTCAAGTGAGCCTGGGAGATGTCTCTGATGGTTGAGCTGACAGTTACCCCAGTGTCCTGTGAATATCCCTCAATGCCACCAAAGATGGACCAGCTAACCCCCTCTGCCGTCGTTCTAATGTTGCTGCCCCTAATGGTGACCGCTTTTGCCTACATCACAAGAGTCACTGCTCTTTAACAAAAGTGTGGCATTGACTGAATCATTTTGAGATATTTCGACGCCTTGAAGGGCTACCTAAATTTGTCTTTTCCCCGATTCCCACTCTCCCCGACCACCAGTCAAAAGTGGCTTCTAGTGCAGTACCTCAGTTCCACCTGTTCTGTTGCCTCGTCTACCACACTTGCACGGATGGATAACTTTTAATGTGCGTGTGGGACATTCCCTTATTCCTTCCTCGCGGTTTTGTATTTGGGTTTTACATAACGTGCCCTCCGTAGAGAAACGGTAAGTGATTTGCGTGAGAGTGACGCCCGCGGAGAACATCTGCCGCTATCGCCTGGGATCGGATGACAAGTGATGTCCCCAAAACCACGGAACGACAACGCAACGGGTGCTCGACCTCTATAACCACCACGTTTTTATAGCAGCACTCGGCATTTCATTTGTGAGCCTAGCCAATAAAGAGCATTTGTAGAAGGGGACGTACAAACATTCATTTTTTAATAATTATTTCATTTAAAAGGGGTTTTTAACTTGCCCCCTACGTTATGCTTAAGATCTAGGCTCCATTGGGAAGTTCAAGAATTACATGGAATTTACAGCCAGAAAGAGGCCATTCGGCCCCACTAGTCCATGTTGGTGTTTAAGTTCCACAGCAGCCTCCTCCCGCCTTATCAGCATACCCGACTATTCCTTTCTCCCCCGTGTATTTATCCAGCTTCCAAATCAGAAAAGAGCTTCCGATTAATAATTTATTCGCGAAATATCAGCATTTTTCTCACCGGTGTCATTGTTGCTGGCCTCGAGCTCTGTGGCGCAGGTTAGGGAATGGAATTTTGGCAGGAGTGCTCGATGCTGAATTGGGACAATTCGCCCAAAGACTCTTAACAAACGGTGATGGGCAGAAGCGAAGTGGAGCATCGGTTAAAGTTTAATCGTTTATATGGCTGAGAAAATTAAAATATTTCCTGCACAATGCAAAAATAATTAATCTCGCCTAAACGAAAAAAAGGGGCACAGGAGGAGGCCATTCAGCCCCTCTAGCCTGTTCTCTCATCCCCCCCAATTCAGTTGGCTGAACTAAACCTGAACTCCATTTACCTAGAGGAATACATTACACCGGATATATATTGTAGAAAACTCTATTCGCGCCCCCAAGTCTCAGTCCCAGTTTACCCAGTGGGTAGGTGAGTCCACTGATCAGGATCATCCCGGGCCTGTACTGCGTTGCATGATCTCGGTGAGGAGCCGGGCAATTTAATCCCCGGGTTGGATTGGGGGATGGGGGTGGAGTGGGGTTGAACAGCGGCCGGGGTTCTTGATCCTGATGGCGATGCAGTCACGCTTTGAACCTGTTTGATTAAAGCTGGAATAATCTGATCCTCCCTAACTGGCGAATCTAACAAGCCATCCTGGACAAGAGGTCCTGGCACCCGCAGATTGGGAACCAAGGAACACCACCAGTTTTGGAGGAGAAGGGAGGAACTTGGTCAGAAGAACGAGAGAGCGGTGTGTGACACAGCTTGTTGCTGCGATTAACACATCTGTTTTGTGCGATTTCCATCATCATTGACACTTTTTACACCCCGAAATTTTGTTTCAAAGTTGGTTATTTTCAAACTGAGTTTAACCTGTTCAGTCTCACCCATTTTGGTTTAAAATGTGACCCATTTTAATGTATAAAAAATAAATAAACGCCGCTCCAGGTGGTTAGCTGGGTTTCAGATCTCCCGCGGAGATTAAACAAAAATCTTGCACCTAAAATTTCCCCAGTGTCGAGAACTCTGTTCAATTCACTAAAAAGTGTGTAATCTTACTTTGGAGTGTGGTCTGAATGGGAGGGTGGGTTGGAAGTTGGGGAAGAGATGTTGTATTGTTGGAAACGCGGCAGCCAATTTGCGCACAGCAAGCTCACACACACACAACAATGTGATAATGACCAGATCATCTGTTTTCGTGATCAGATCCTTGGCATTCAAAGAGTGAGAGCTCTCGCCTTTACAATGAAGGTGGAATGTTTTAATGTCTCCTTTTTGAAGTTCCTTGGCAAGTTTTTTTTTTCTTTGTTACTTTGAGATTTTAATTTTGAATTTAAAACAATCTCTAGTATCCCATCCCAAATGAAAGCGTGAATCTCCAATCCTTAAATGTTTATCGAAAGTTCAGAATTCCGATTGCAGTTGGTCTGTTCTGCGGCGCAATTGTCGCCAATTATTGATCTATAAAACATAAAGAGCCCTCGAAAATTCATGTTCAAGGTGTTCCGGGTGAGATCTTTAGCCCCCAAAAATAGGTAGTTGGGGAAAAAATTGCTCAGGCGGGTTTAGAAGATGATCACAAAGCGAGAGACCAGAGTAAATCCGTCGAAATAGTCGCTCTACCTGCGCCAAATATTCCTCAGACACCACTACCTATCGTAACGAAACGGCTCGGAGTCTCTCTTCTAAACAGCGTCTGTTCCAGAGGGATTACACTTGGTGAAAGTTTATAGATTTTACATACAAAGTTGTTAAAAACTTGAATGCAGTCACAGTGGTTTCTTCCAAGTCCGTTCTGTTAATAATAACGGTCAGTTTAATTGCACAGTTCTACAAGTCAGACACACATTGTGCCTTCAAGTAGCAATCACATTATCTCGCTGTGACTTCTGCAGATACTGACCCAGACACATCAGTCAGTATTCCCCAGCCTCCAAAGTACCGTTCGTGTAAATATACGAAGTTGTGTTTAGTTAAACTGGTCAAGGTTTGATGCAGAAACTCGCCTCTCCCTCACTGCCCCAGCACTGCTCTTCAATCCCAACATTCCGCCTGATTTTTACACATCCCCAGTTATAGGAAATGTGATGTGAAGTCATTGAGTCACTTTCCCAAACCCATTTCACTCAAGATCTTTAATAGAGCAGAGAGAGAATGAAGATGTAGACTTCGAATCCTACTCCCCTCCCATGTACAACTATTTTAAGTTGCACCTGTAAATCAAGTGCCCCCTGGTTAAAGGGGAGGAGGGGCACTAAAACCGACACAATTAAACTTTGGATAGTCAACTGGATCAAATTAAAATGTGGCCTCCCATGTACGTCCCAATTCCCATCCCCAATCAACCAGGAAACAACACGTGTCTAACTAACCCTTGCACTATAGCAGATGGCGTGCACTCCCAAGTACAGAACCCCTCTAATCCCGGAGCAGCCAATGGTTCCGTTAAGCACTAATTAACCGGTGACACAATTATTCCATCTGCAGTTCATTTGCTGGTTTAAGTACATGATGCAAATGTGTAACCATGCACAGAGGGTGACGGTCAGGGAGGCCTGACATGGGTTGCACTGCCGCCTAATCGCCCAATGAAACAGTTTGCGGCGCCAGAATCCAAGGCTGCAGACTCGATTACACCGGCCCTCCAAAATCTCGGTCCCCTTAAATGCCGAATTATAACTGGAGAGAGAGGCAAGGGGGAATGTTCCTTCATAGAGCGCATCTCTCCCTCCCCAAATACCAGATATTAAGAAAGAATTTGTATTTATATAGAGCCTTTCACGATCCCTGGACACCCCAAAGCGCTTTACAGCTAATGAAGCAGTTTTTGAAGTGTAGTGACTCTTGGAATGTCGGGAACCCGGCAGCCAACTTGCGCACAACTCTTTTGATAAGACAAAATTAAACATTTAAGTCAAGTGCCCCCCCAATCTGGGGGACACTCGAAACACTTTTCACATGTCCTTTTTTTTGTTGTTTTCCAACTTGCGCACAGCAAACTCCCACAAACAGCACTGTGATAATGAATCTGTAGTCATGTTTGGTTGATTTAGTGATGATGACGTTGATATACAAGACATTTAGCCCCCAATTGGTCTGAATGACCACGCCTGAATAATGTAACTGGTTAAAGAAAGAAATTAAAAATGAGGCTGTCAGAAAAACAGACGGGGGGCACTTGATTTACTGTTTATTTTGTCTCCTAAAAAGAGTTGCAAGAACAACAGAAAATGCTGGAAATACTCAGCGGGTCAGGCAGCATCTATGGAGAGAGAAACCGAGTTAACGTTTCTGATTGATCAGAACAGCGATCTGGAAATAGGACTTATTCTCCATTAAAAGTCTAAGCAGAGCGCGTTTGGAGTTGGCACTGGTGCTAGAGCCTGAAACGAGTACCCTTTTTTATTAGGTTGAAGAGCCGGAGAAAGCAGCTCAGAGTTCAGCTGACTCAATGCAAAACAGTGTGTTTTATGAGGGAAAAGGTTCAGCCTAAACGCCAGAGGTGTAAGCAGCGTCTGTCGCAATTCTGCCGATTCAGCGGCGAACAGATTATTCACCAGCCCTGGCAATTACTTTGCAACAAAATGTGACATGAACCAGAACTCTTTTGGGAGGAAAAACTAAACATTAAATCGTGCCCCCCCACCCCCGATCTGGGGGACACACCAAACATTTTCAAGGCCCTATTTTTTGTTTTTTTTTGGATTTTTTTTTTGTGTTTTTTTTGGGCACTAAAATCATTTTTTCCCCCCCAAGTGCCTCCTATAAAAGGGGTGACATGAACCACAACTCTTTTGGGAGAAAAACATTAAATCGTGCCCCCCGATCTGGGGGGACACACCAAACATTTTCAAGGCCCTTTTTTAATGTTTTTTTGGGTTTTTTTGTATTTTTATTTTGGGCACGAAAATCAAATTTTTTTTTTCCAAGTGCCCCCTATAAAAAGGGTGACATGAACCACAACTCTTTTGGGAGAAAAACTAAACATTAAATCGTGCCCCCCCCTCCCCGATCTGGGGGACACACCAAACATTTTCAAGGCCCTTTATTTTGTGTTTTTTGGGGGGGGGGTTTTGTATTTTTTTGTTTTTTTTGGGGCACTAAAATCAAAATTTTTTTTCCCAAGTGCCCCCTATAAAAGGGATGACATGAACCACAAGACAAGGGGTAAGTGTGCAAATGGTTCACTAATGAGGGCGTCGCCAGAGAAGCTGGTGGGGACCTAATAGTGAGATGTCACACGTGACAGCTTGGTTTGTGTGGTTGCAGTGTGTGGATAGATCACCAGTTGCAACCTGTACAGCTGTGAGAGCCCCTGCACTGTTGATAGCTCCCGCTTTCCACCAGTACGCTCGCGGCCTTCCATGAGAGGTGGGCGCCGGAGGGACTGGAGTGCATCATTACCCCCGGCAACCAAATTTTAATTTGATTTTATGTTTTAAAGATTAATTTGTTTTATTTGCCGGTGTTTTTAGTGTCCGCCTCCACTTTTATAGGGGGCACTTGGGGAAAAAAATTGATTTTAGTGCCCAAAAAACCCCCCCCAAAAATACAAAAAAATACCAAAAAAAAACAAAACAAAAAAAAGGGCAGTTGAAAAATGTTTGGAGTGTCCCCCAGATTGGAGGGCACTTGACTTAATTGTTTTGTTTTCCAATCAAAAGAGTTGATAGCTCCCGCTTTCCACCGGTACGCTCATGGCCTTCCGCGAGAGGTGGGCGCCGGAGGGACTGGAGTGCATCATCACCCCCGGCAACCAAATTTTAATTTGATTTTATGTTTTAAAGGTTAATTTGTTTTAATTGCTGGGGTTTTTAGTGTC
Organism: Pristiophorus japonicus; assembly: GCF_044704955.1. Classification (NCBI taxonomy): domain Eukaryota; kingdom Metazoa; phylum Chordata; class Chondrichthyes; family Pristiophoridae; genus Pristiophorus; species Pristiophorus japonicus. The sequence continues at coordinate 32,408,106 of NC_091997.1, read as the reverse complement.
CCCTCCCCTTTTATAGGGGGCACTTGTAAACTTTATGATTTTATTGCCCAAAAAAAATCACAAAAAAAAGTATTAAAAAAAACAAAAAAAAAGGGCATTTGAAAAGTGGCTGGAGTGTTCCCCAGATTGGGGGGGCACTTGATTTAATGTTTATTTTGTCTCCCCCCCCCCCCAAGAGTTGTAGAACTGTTGGGGGCAGTTAAGTGTCTGGAGTGTCCCCCAGATTGGGGGGCACTCGATCTAACGTTTATTTTTGTTCCCCAAAAAGAGTTGATAGCTCCCGCTGTAATCCACAGAGATTTGAGATTGGGGCAGGGTTGATTCGCTTGTGGATATAAAATACCCTCTGAAGTGATGCTGGTGCGGTTCTGGCGCGGGTATTCTCTCCTTGTTATCACTACAGCAATCAGCATCCAGAGGCGCTGAGGGCGGCAACAGAGGGACAGGAGGAGGCCATTCAGCCCCTCGAGCCTGCTCCGCTATTCAATCAGATCCTGGCTGATCTGCAACGCAAATTCACCCGCCGTTGCTGCATATCCTTCAATACCCAATAAAAAAAAAACGATCACAAGGGCCAACATAGTGATCATTCAATGTAAGATTTAACTCCCCACCGCTCACGGTGACGTGGTCTGGGTAACTGATTGCTGAAGAACTCGACGTCTTTTGTTTAAAACGAAAAGTTGGAAAAGTTATAAAATACAAGGTTTGTGTCAATATAAATAATTCCTTTGATTTAGGCACAATTATGCACAACTGCTCACACCAACTTGTGGAAGAGCTGACATTGAGCGGGTCCTGGCCCTTTAAATGGAGCACCCCAATCTCAGGATCCGCTGTCTGCAGTCGTGTTTCCGATTGCATTAACACCCAGTGCCTGCATAACACCCTCTTCTGGAATTCGTCCCAGCAATCCAATTGGCATATTTGTTGAAAACGTGTTCGAGAATGAAACGAAAGTTTCCAAATTATCTCTAAACGAACATTCCTAAATGCTCCGTACGAGACTTGAATGTTAAACTCCACCCTGAGCTGCCAATGGACACGCTGCAAGTTTAAATATTCGGCATGTTGCACTGGTCTCGTCCCAACACACAAAAGGTTGGGGGGAGGGGTTAAATGACCTTAATTTTAAGGACTACATCCCTTCTCAATAAGACCATTCAACACAATAGCCCGTCCAAATGTATCAGCACTTCTGCAGAAATAAAAAAAAACTCCTGCAGAACCTGCAAGTTTGTTGACACCTGGAATTTGAGTCATTTAAAAATATTTTAAAGCGATTCCTTTGCACGATGCTCACAGATTGTTGGCGGTATTTTCGGAGATGCAAATTGGACCGCACAAAGTCAGATTTGGTGCAGCCACCGGACTCTGAACTCTCGGTAACTTTTTTTTGTGGATCCATTGTATCTGTTGCACGGTCTGTAACTCCTTCCATAAATAAAACTCAAACCCCTGAAGACATGAATGATAACGGGGGTCGCTTCAGATCGCATGCATAAATATCCTACGACCCGCTTGCAAACTTCCAACGGAGAATCCATCCCACCATCCGATTTAGAGCCACGTGGAGTGTTTCCCGTGCGGAGTGTGTAATTGGTGACCTCCCGCTCGTTTCATGGGACTGCGGGGTGTTCTCTGCAGATTCAATAATTTCTTTATTTCTTCATCTCAGAAGTGACCTGACATGTTACTTTCTGATCAAGCCGAAAGTGTGTTATCAGCTGTCCCATTTTCTACCCCCTCTCCTGCACCAGTTAGTTTCCCTCGAAATAAAAAGTCTGAGAGGGAGGGCGACACTTGGGAATTTATTAGGGGGGCGAGAGGTTAGAGGGGGCAATTCGATTTAAAATGAAATTTCACTTTCTGTGAAACTGTTCATTCACTTCCTGCTGAAGAACCATCGGTAACTATTCGATAATGACCACAATTGTTTGAACTTTTAATTCTATAACCCATGGCTCCAGTACTGAAGGAGCCAGGAGTAAAGTGCTGGGTTTAGGGTTGGGTGGGTAAAAGGGGTATTCGAGCTGGAAAGTCTACATTGTGGATTTTAAACTGTGCGAATGGGTGCAGTGAAAAGTTCCAGGGACTTTTTTCCCCCCCTTACAAAGCTCAAGATTTTTTTGGGCAAAAAAAAACGACCCCGCACCAATCCCCCTCCCCTCCCCTCGACCACACTGGGGAAACGGACCATGAGGAACTTTGGCGCCAGATCGCCATAGTTCATTGATAAAAAAAAATATAGGGAGTCACCACCCATGAGCTGCTCATTCAAAAAAAAATGAGGAGCCCTCCCCTGATAAACATTCTCCTGCATCCGGCCCCGGAGCTTCGGCGTCAGCAACCAGCACCAAAAAAAAAAATTGGCCCTTATTTAACAAACATTATTTATTGTAGAACCGGCGCGGAGAGGGGCTGCAGAGCAGGAGGGAGAGGGCAGTGAGCTGGGGCTCATGTTGTGTAGTAAACAAAAGGCTGCGAGGGATTTCAGCCTGTGTGTGTGGGGGCAGAAACTGACGCGCTCTTTACACGTGAGGGGCTGGCCGTGTGTAACCACGTGGACCTCTCCCAGGCAAATATTTCAGTCATTTTTTAAGGTTGATTTTATTCGGAGGCGGTGCCACCACCAAACGTCCTGTGACATTTTCAGTCTGACTCAACGGGGTTTGGGGGTAGGAGACAGACTTTCAGAGCCCGCCATACCGTTTCACAACTCCCTGTTTCCGGCTAACTCTTTTTTTTTGGCTTTCGTTTTTTTTATAAATATATATACCTCCCTCCGCAACAAGCCGCGATCCGTTTACCATCATTTATTTTTCTGCTGGGGAAAAGATTTTAAGGTGCTGTGTGTGTGTTTTTTTTTAAAAGAAAAATTTCCTTCCTGCCTTCTTATCTATAAAAAAACACAATGAACAAGCTTTACATCGGAAACCTGAGTGACAGCGTTACCGTGCCAGAGTTAGAAACTGTCTTCAACGACTGGAAGATTCCTTTTACTGGACAATTTCTGCTAAAAACTGGCTATGCCTTTGTAGATTGCCCAGACGAGAGCTGGGCTATGAAAGCCATCGATACCTTATCCGGTAAGCGATTTCAAGCAATATCGAAAATAGAAACAAGAGTTGAACCTTACTTCAGTGTGCCGATCACTCGATATTCTGTGTTCCTAACCAGCTCCACAAATGGCCTACCTATCTACCACTTCTCCACTCCAGCAATGGGGCTCTGGACAGTTGCTGGTGTCTCGCTCTTTTTGCTATCTGACGAACATGTTAATGATGCGCGATCCCTAAAGCGTGGGATTGTGATTTTATATATCTATATATATATATATATTTTAATATAAAGATTAGAGAGAGGGGGGTGGGGGAAGACGCGCCAATCCCTCCTTTACGTGAGGGGGATTTATATTTCTAGAAATCAGCAGGTCTTTAGTCAATTGCACTGAACACACGCAGCGTTTGACCCCAAAAAAACAGGATCAATTTTCCATTCCGCACTTTGGCGAAGAGACCGCGGGTTAGAATCCCGGTCGGATCTTTAGCTCACATCCCTGCCTCTGCTGCGGGCTCTACCCCCCCTTTGGAGCTGAGTGTCTCTTGGACAGAATGGTTCGATGCTGGTCCTCCCCCCTGCACTGATAGTAGGCCGTCATTTGCAAGCTCCGGAATAATACCACGTTTGCAGTTTTAATCCCGTATCTCGTTTTTGTTGACCGCGGCCGCACCAGAGTCGGCGGTCCTGCGAACTATCGCCGCGATCGCCCCAACACGCGGCCGCCCTAAATTAATACCCTCTCCCCACCATTCTTTAAATTTAACCATGAGCCTATGATGGGGGCACATACTGAACCGAGGTCGGCCATGCTGATTGTGAAAATACTACAGGGCTGGAAACGTGCAAATGCCCAGTGTGAAGAAACATTCTAACCATACAATGATATATAACTTTCCTATGTAATATATATATATATGCTTGCATATGTGTGGGATGTGCAATGCAATCAGCTCCACTATAAAGTTGCTTAGTAACTTAAGAAAAATATTTCTCAATTCTGTATATAAAGATACACACACGCACACAGATTTTGAAAACACATTATTCCCTCCGCCCCCCCCCCCCCCCCCCCCAACACACACACACACTCTCATAATAAATACAAAAAGGACAGAAATAGACTCCCACTCCACCCTGTTAATAACAGGCGGTTCATTTAAACCGCTGTATGTGTTTGGGTGAGCTGAAGGAGATTGAACACTAATTCTACAAAATTAAATATAATACAATAAACAATTCCCTTACAGGTAAAGTGGAGCTCCATGGCAAACACATAGAGGTGGAACACTCAGTCCCCAAGAGGCAAAGGTATTTCAATGCTTGTTTTGCTTTTAATGTTTACCTTGATCTGGAGTGTTGTGTAAAATGATTCGGAGGCTTGTTTGTGGTTCCTGGTTGGGAGCGTGTTTGTTTTTTAAAAGCAACTTTCAAAAGTTGTGAGGCTCTCTCAGTGATGCTGTTTTAAAAATAATGGTGGCTATGTTTCGTTACAAAATTATATATATTAAATTAATTATTTCCTCTACATATGTGTATAGATATATGACGTTGAATTGAGATGGCAGATTGTAGCAATCCGTGGCTGAAATTGCAATATTGTGGAGCTGGTTTAAAGCGGGGGTTTGGAAAATAGGATCAGTTTTGAGGAATTGAAGTTTGTGATTGTTAGGTTCAAAGACCTCCTTTCTGTTTCGCTGCTCTTTGCATTCAAAGCTCGCGATTTGCGAATGGGGAAAGGGCGGATGGTTAGTGATGCCCCCCCCACCTCCCCCCTCCACCTCCCCCCTCCCCCCTCACCTCCCCCCTCCCCCTCCCGAACCCGATCACGTTTCCAGCAGCTGAAATGTTACTTAGGGTTCAAACCCCATTTGATTCCGAGCCCGGTTGCGGAGAGGAGTTGGGAAAATTCTCCTTATTCGGGAACTTCCAACCCATCGTCCCGTGGTCGCTTTAAACCGATAAGGGACGCGCTGTGTTGGGACTCTGCCCCAGCACGGTTCCGGATTGGCATTTCATGGCCCCGACCTTGCTCTTGTGTGCAATCCTTTAACGAATTCTGCTCGGTCTGATTATTTCTGGCACAGCCCTTTCAAAAAGCGATCCCCTCTTTCAGCAACGAAGTTTGATTTAGCTCTCATTGAGAAACAATGTAAACCTTTACTCAGAACCCAAGGTGATGGCTGTTGATGTAGGTGCCAGGCTGGAGCAGTGGGTGGGTTGTTGATATACCTGTTAAAGTGATTGCTTGTTCCTGCTTTAAAACCATTGAGTGTGAGTGTGTGTGTTTTTAAATTGAAATGGTTACTTGTTCACTTATTTGGTAAACTGGATGGTGCCTGTGGTAAAATGTCGAAAAATGCTGATTGAAAAAAAATGCCAGAAAAACAAGTTAAGCACCGGTTTAAAAAACAATAAGTTTGTATTAGTTCATGTGATTATCTGCTGAGAATGATAATGGGGAAAGCAAGTTACTGATTCAGTTAAACTGAAGTTATTTAGCATTTTAACCAGGTAGTGCTTTATAACCAATATTAATTAATATTGTTAAATACAATCCACGGAGGTTTGTAAACCAAACTGTGCCCCTCTTTATTTTCAAAGGGTTCAAGCTGACGTTTGAATCAGCCAATTTGAAAGTTTTGAAAAATAGATTTAAAATTCAGCAAAACAAAATGAAAATCAGTTGGCAGGGCTACAGTGGTTCATAAAGAGCTGTGATCATGACTTTAAAAATCTAATTACGAAAGATTGTGTTTTGTTTTCTGATTATTAATCAGTCTGTTTCAGAAGAAGTAATAAGTAAACATTAATTAAACTGTGTTGAATGTAAGCACAGTTTTTTTTTGTTTTGGTGACCAATTTAGTTCAAAAAAATTTCAACTATTAAAATCCAAATGCTTTGTTTATGGTGAACTGCCCACCTTCCTGCATGCTCTATTTAAAATATTCTAGTGTGCCTCAAGATACAAAATGGAAACGTTTTGTCTTTGCAATCTTAACCTCCTGTTTTCCTGTCACACGTGTAACTCTTATTTATTAAAAAACAGCTTGCATTCTTTCAGTAAAAGTTTTATATGGAATTCCGAAGCTCAAATACAATGTGTGCGGTGATGTATATTTGGAGTTTTGGTAATGTTTTAATTGGGAAGATGGTTATGATGTAAATCTATCTAGAAATCCAAGTTGAAGTTAGAACAAGAATGATGTTATCACTCAATGGGGTATTTGTGTGTGTGTGTGTGTGTGTGTACATAAATGGTTAGTCGGATGATCCTGTTTACTGAAATAAAAAATGTTTAAATCCTTGAGATGCACAAAAGGTCATTTTGTAAGAGATTTAGTAAAATTATCGTTGTAGTGTTTGCTGTCAATCAGTCATTACAAAAACTGATGTCTTCTTGTATTTCATGAGACTATTTCTTGAAGCAATATGCAGTTCCTAGTTTTGTTTAAGTTTATTTCCTATTGTTAGAAATGGTTTCATGTAACCAAATAAAAGTTGAAACTGGTTTTTGACATATACAAGAGTATATTTTTGCATTGATCAAACAAATGATCATTTTATAAAATTCAGCAATTATCTTTTAGGTTGGAGATGAGAGGGAATCTTTTTAATTCTACTCAATGAATTATTTGTCCAGGATTTAACTATAAAAAGATGTTTTGTGTTGAGTTGAATCTAGAGCTATTTTGTTCAGTAAATAAGCCGAGTAGCAGGTTGTTTGTTTAAAATGATAATACCTTTTAACTTGAGGCAAATATACTCCTGGTAACGGATATAAAAAGTTATCCAATGTTCAGCACTCATTCACAAACTAAACCAGCACCCCCTCATAGATATGTGTGCCCTACTTAATTTTGATAATCACATTAACAAACAGAACTTCATCTTTAACTATATAAAATGTAATTCAAAATAAATATCGCAAAATACATGCAACAGTCTTCTTAGTGAAAATAAACTTCATGCTGTAAAGATTAAAATGCTGGAAATTTGAAATAAAGGACTGAAATGCTTCCATTGGCTTCTGAAAAGGGAAAAGATCAGTTAACATTTTGGATAAAGAACTACTTCCCCTCCCCCAACCCAACCTACCCCACCCCAGAAAATGCCAGAGACACACAGGAGCTCTGTCAGGATCTGAAAAGGGAAGAGACAGGTTAGCGTTGAGGATGTCTGAAACATTAATCTGTCTATTCCCCATTCAGATACTGATGTCCTGGCTGTGTTTCTCTTTAACTTAATTTACCCATTTACAGAAAGCGTAGTCTTTTATTTCTTTAATGTAAAGAAAATAATAACTTTGGAGAAATCAGCAATGTTTTTAAAAAAAACAAATCAGATATTGAATATCTATATTACTAGTAAAGTTTAAAATTAACTCTTGGAAAACATGGGCTAAATTTTAAAAATATTTTCCAGAATCAAACAAAAATACTTTTACGGTTACAATACAACTTGTAGAAATCCAGCACAATTTATTCTAATGTCAGAAGTAGAAAAAAATATTCACTGACATTTTATTATGTACAAGTAGAGATGGCCGAAATATCTTATGAAGCAATGTTTGGTTGATGTAGTTCGTAGATCTAGAAATACTTGTCATGGCTGGAATGTTGAAAGGAAATTGTTATAAAGGAATTTTTGTCCTGGTTTTGGAAATATGGTGTACAAAGAAAGAAAGAAAATGTTCCATGAAAAGATATATAAAGATTAAATTAACCAATAGATTTGATGAAAAAACAATATAAGAAATTGGTCTGTACATCTTGCAATGGAGATGGTTGGTGAATTCATTTGTAACTATGTGTAGCTTATATATTTTGAATTGTTTGGCAAGGCACCATGATTAAAACAAACGGATAAAAAAATAATTTTTAATAGTCCTGTATGTTTAGACAGTTGCAATGCTGCAATTAGCAAGAGGTGGAAAAGAAACAAAAATAATGATTTCTCCAATTTTCGAAAGTAGTTTAAGCAAAGGGCTTGATGCTGGTGGCTCAACAGTTTTATCCAGAGTAGCTGAGACAAATGGATCAGCAAGGTTCCAGATTCCACTCCGAATCTATGCTGAGCAGTCTCATTGCAGCCAGTGTAGTGTGGGGGGAGTGGGGTGCGGATGGGGAGAGGGGGCTGCAGAATTAGCCTCGATATCACTGAGGAGAAAATTGACTAGTATTCTTACTCCTGATAACTAATAACTCCTGGTGCAAGGATGAAAGTGTGGATTGTGGGTGAAAAAAGGACTGGGTTTAGGTGTGGCGTCCTCCACGGGTGACTGCGCTGCCAACATTTACAAGCAAGGATATAACACATGAAAGAAAGACTTGCATTTCTATAGAGCCTTTCACGACCACCGGATATCCAAAAGTGCTTTATAGCTGGTGAAGTACTTTTGGAGTCACTGTTGTAATGTGGGAAACGTGGCAGTCAATTTGCGCACTGCAAGCTCCCACAAACAGCAATGTGATAATGACCAGATAATCTGTTTCAGTGAGGTCGATTGAGGGATAAATATTAGCCAGGACATGGGCTAAATGGTTACTTTCGGGTGAGGGACCTAACGGCACCCAGTGCCCATGGAACTGTACCCGAGCAAGGAGTCCGGGCCGAAAAGAAGGGAGGGCAAAAGAAAAACATTGACAAAAAATTCCCCCCTCTAAAATGACAAAAGAGCATCTTATGTCAAAGCCGCCTTTTTAAAAAAAAATGTTGAATTCATCATTTTGCAACAAGTTGGAGTTTGTATGCAACTAAAAACTTTTAGCAGAATTTAGAAAATTTCTGTCATACTTATGTAGAAACTTGTTTCTTTTCAAATTGCTCTTTGGTACTGGGATGTTTTGTAGATTCCTTGCACACAAAGCACACAGTGGGTGGGGTTGTTTGTGACTGAGAAGCTTTTGCCAAGATGTAGTAGTTTGCTGACTTTATGAATGGGGGGATCCCCCATTGGTGTTATAAGCTGTGTGTTGCAAACTTGTTTTTTTTATACAAGAGGGGGAATCATTTCACTGATTTTTCATAATTTGTAAGAAATGATACCATCCATCTTTTAAAAATAAAGTTGGATCCATTATTTTAAAAAAAATCTTTCTGCTAACTTGTCACACAAAATGGTGGCAGACATTTTCCCATTTCTGCATAGGTCATTATTGAGCAAAGCATGACCTTTGACCCAGACTGGAAGCACATACCCTACACTGCTAAATGGATTCCAGAGCTGTATTGCTCTCCCTTTCACTCAAAACCTGCAGAAAATTAATAATGTTACACATCTCTTAAAGAGAAACGGGGGGGTGGGGGGGGGGGGGAGAGAAAGAAATGGTTTGAATCTCAAAAGGCCTTTGAAGTTTCCTCTTTTCCATATGCACACGTGTGTATGTGTGGTGTGTCTTTTGCGACCCCACCCCCACCCCCATTGTAATTTGCAGTTTCCCTCCTTTATGCACCCCCCTCGCCCCGAGGCCTTTTAAGTTCAATAAGCAGAGCATTCCTAATCTATATGCTCATCGCGTAAGAGAAGGTCAAGAGGTGGTGTCAGGACTGTCATAAAGTGTAATTGAGCCTAGTGGATTAATCGGGTGGGGGTGGGAGAGGGGGGGTCGAAAGGAAGATATTTGGTTAAAATTCTTAAGCCACACGATCATCGTAATAAAGATACAAGTTTTTATCTTTTAGAGAACAAAAACGCTGCTCGAAGTGGATATGCCCACTGTTCAAACAGAATAACCTTTGAACTCTTGTTCAAGGAGGTGGGGGTTGTGTGCAGAAAGACATTTTGTGAAGTCAGTTGTGTGCTTCTTTAGTGGGGGTGGGGTTAAGCAGAGGAAGGAGAGAAAGCAAGAGAGATTTAATATCAACTTTGAAGGTGCATTACTAATTGGGAGGTCCATTCAGGTTCCTAGTCATGAGACCACAGACACAGCACAAACCTTTAGTTGTTCCAGTTCAGCCTCTGAATGCCTTGAGACAATTTCTCAGTTTTCAAGGCATTTCCAATTTAATTTTGGCAAATTAATGGTAGAGTTTAGTAAACCAGCGACAGCAAATGTGAGATAGACCGGCTTCGCATTGTACGAGTTGCAGGCTCATTTGAAATAATGCAGAAACAAATGGGGGGGTGGGGGGGGGAAAGCAAAGGGAAAATAATCTGTACAGATTGATGTGAGGTGAACTGCAAGAACCATTCTTCTTATAGACCGAAACACAGACGATCCACATAGACGTTAACTGGTGGGCTGGACAGCTTTTCCTTAACATTGCTCTTTGCAAACTTTTCAGAAGCAGACAAACTTTTCAGACACATGTCCGGGTTTGTTCTTCATCTGGAATGGTTATAGTTAAAGGGATTGTTTTCAGTCAGCCAGCAATTCCTTTAAGACTTCCAGACAGGGGAACATTGGTGAGAGGGGGGTGGGGGGAGGTGAAATTGCCTTGAACTTTTTAAGGCTTTTTAAATCTAGAGTCCAGGACTTTTGTCTCTCTCAACACAACACTTCAGTTGATGCAATGGGTAGGAATCTGTTAAATGATCACTGGTTTCCAGTGACTGAATGAGTCAAATTCTGCTTTATTGCATGGGAATCTAGGATTCTTACCAGTGTTTTTCGATCACATATCACAATTCCATATATTTTTTTCATGAAAGCTGAAAACTAGTTGCCTTTTTATTTAATTAAAAGCCTATACAACAATATATTTAGAACCACTCATATAAGCACCTTTTATTTAATTTATTGGTACCAATGTACTAATGACTTCAACCAATACATTTAGTGTTGTAATTCATCACTGCAAATTGCTCTCTTCCAAACCAGCATTAGTGACAGAGCTGTACCCACCATTACTTCACCCTCGTGTTAAACAGCTCAACATGCTGTACACAACCCATGTTTGAAGGAACAGAATTTATTATAGTACTGCTGGCTCTTTGTCACAGTTCAATTAGATACAGTATGAAAACTCCCCATTGCCCATCTCTGCATTGTAGCCAAGTCCTGGTGACATTACTGAATCAGGCACAAACCCAGAATAAGATCCTAATAACTAAAACTCCTTTTAAGATAATTATAAAAGCAAGTTGTTAGGAACATTCACCATCCAAAGATGTTTAAATTGTAAGTAACTGAACCTAAAAGGCTGAAGCATTTTCTACCATTAAACATAAAAAAAAAAATTATGACCAGTGCCTGCGATTGCTAGGTGGAAAATATACAAAGAGTTTTGGGGAGTTTTGAGTGTAACTGAGGAAAAAGGAGCAGGGACAATGAGCCAGAACAACAATTTTCTCTATTTTTTCAACAAAGGGATAGCCTTTATGTTTTAGGTCAGAATTCAGAAAGCTGACACCACAATGGATTCCTTTTTATTGTATAGGACACTCCTGGTAGTGTGCTTTTGAGAAGACCATGTTTAACACCATGCACTGGTATGGGGGCTGAAAGTATCAGAGCTTCAAGTGTATTCTGCTTTCTTTTCTGCTACGTCTTCATCTGTTACACCACCTTAACTGCACTCCGAGCATCAATGCTTATAAATAACGGATAAAAATGTCTACAATATATATTGGTTGCGCAGTCACCTCTTGGGTCCTGATTTGCATCCAGCCAAGCCTTTTTTGGTTGAAACTCCTCACTCTGTTGGCTACAAGGGATGTTACGTGAGTTTGGGTCATCTCAACACAGCTTTTCATTGCGGAAGATGTGTAGCTAAAAGCAATCTATAAGCATGAAACAAGAGAGGTCATCAGGATGATTGCTTGTAGGAAGTGGCCTACTGAAGTTGCTGGATTAGAGGGAGCTTTGCCCTTACTTTTGATTTTTAAAATGGTCAGATTGTGGCCTCAAACAGGTCCCAGCTGATGAAAGTGGAGCTGAGCCCAAGATCAGATCAGCCATTCATTATCTTATAGAATGGCAGAGCAAGCATGGGGGGAGGGGGCAATGGCCTACTCCTGCTTCCATTTCCTCTGTTCCTATGAAACCGTAATTTGCTCTTTCCTCACTTCTATCTGACCCATGCAGTACCTGCCCCAGGATAGATTAATACTGAGAATGGATAAATACAATGGAAAATGTCCCATTCTCAAGCATTATTACATCATGATGATTATAAGGTGATACGTGGTGTGATGATAAGGTTGGAGTGATTTTAAGAAAATAATCCAATTGAGGTGTTAAGATGATGTCATAGTCCAGAAGAGCAAAGCTGGAACAATTTTATATGTAAACTGAGTTTATAATTGCAATCTATCCTAAAATCAATCAGTTGTAAAATAGACACAACAGTGATCTATATAGCTGTGCTTTATATCGTTATGTTACAATAAAGATAATTAATTTTAGAAAATTGTTAGTTTGTTGGTTCTGTGGTATGGCATTCCTAGCAGCATACACCAATGCCGTGTTATTTGTTGCAATGTCATGTTGTAGCCATCTGTGTTGCTATATTTGTATCAAGGCGATTTAATATCTTGTATCTGGAGTGCTGCTCTTTTGTATCCAACATTTTGTAATTAAGTAGTGCTATATTGTATCTAGGAGTGTTCCTATTTTGTATGTAACAGTTTTGGAATTTTGTGTTAAAACGGTCTCATAATTATGAAAAAACAGTGTTGCAATTTTGCATCTAATAACGCTAAAATGTTGTATCTAACAGTGTTAACTTTTCTTTCCAAAAGTATTCAATGTTTCTTTCTAACTGGATACAAAATTGGTAACACTATCGTTGGGCAAAATTGTAGCTAGCCATGCTACAATATTTTATCTAACTGTGTTGCTATATTGTATCTAACAGTGTTGTAGTTTAATAAATCTTAATAGTTTTGTAATTTTGTATTCACCAATATTAACATTTTGCATCCAATGATGGGGCAATATTGTATCTACCAATGTTGCAATATTATATCTACCAATGTTGCAATATTATATCTAACTGTGTTGCGATATTGTATTAAACACTGTAGTAATTTAGTAAATCTTAATAGTTTTGTAATTTTGTATTCATCAGTATTAAAATTTTGTATCTAATATTAAAGTTTTGTATTTCTTTAATGTTTTATTGATTTGACATGGTTTCCTATATTGTATCTAGTAGTTTTACAACATTGTACCCAATAGTGTTGCAATTTTGTATCTAACAATGTTACTATATTATAGCTAACAGTGTTGCTATATTATATCTAACCATGTTACAATATGTTATCTAAATGTTACCATTTTGCTTTATTCAGTGCTACAATTTTGTAACGAACAATGTTGCTGCATTGTATGCAACAGTATTACAAATTTGTTCAAAATGTATCAATATTGTGTCAAACATTGATATAATTTTGAATCTAGCAGTGTCTTAATTTTGTATCTAACAAGGTATAGTATCTAACAATGTTCATATATTGTAACTAACAATGCTCTATATAGTATCTAATTCTATATTGCATCAACAGCACCTCTCTACCTCTATTTCCTCCTTCAAGACACTCCTTAAAACCTACCTCCTTGACCAAGCTTTTGGTCACATGTCCTAATTTCTCCTTATGCAGCTCGGTGTCAATTTTTTTGTCTGCTAACACTCCTATGAAGCACTTTGGGATGTTTCACTATGTTAAAGGTGCTATATAAATACAAGTTGTTGCATAGTATCTAAGTGTTCCTATATTGTATCCAACAATGTCATAACATTTCATCTAACTGTGTTGCTATATTGTATATAATAGTGCTGTAATTTAAATCTTTATAGTGTTGTAATATTGGATTCATGTGTGACAAGTTTGCAACTAATAATGTTAAACTTTTGTACTTTATTATTGCTGTGTTGATTTGCTGCTGTTTAATATATTGTATCTATTGTATCTATTAGTTTTGCAAAATTGTACTTAATATTGCAATTTTGTATCTAACAAAGTTACCATAATATATTTAACACTGTCCTGATATTTTATCTAAAACTATCGCTATATTATATGAAACAATGTTGCAATATGTTATCTAAATATTATCATTTTGCATTATTCAGTGATACAATTCTGTAACTAGGAATGTTTCAATGTTGAATTGAACAGTGTTACAAATTTGTATCGTAATTTTGTATCTAACACTGATGTTTCATAATTTTGCACCTAACAACTTTTCTATATTGTATCTAATGTTTCTGTATTAATGTTCTTATATTGTATCTAAAAAGTTCTGATATTGCATCTAACAATGTTCCTATATAGTATCTAACAATGTTCCTACATAGTATCTAACAGTGTTCCTATATTGTATCTAACAATGTTCCTATGTTGTATCCAACAACATCGTAATATTTCATCTAACTGTGTTGCTATATATTTTATAAAAGTGCTATAATTTAAATCTTTATAGTTTTGTGATATTTTATTGATGTTACAATTTTGCAACTAATAATGTTAAACTTTTGTATTTTGTTATTGCTGTGTTGATTTGATGCAGTTTTGCAAAATTGTACTTGACAATATTGCAATTTTGTATCTAACAAAGTTACTATAATATATTTAACAATGTTCTGATATTGTATCTAACACTGTCGTGATATATTATGAAACAATGTTGCAATATGTTATCTAAATATTATCATTTTGCATTACTCAGTGATACAATTCTGTAACTAAGCATGTTCCAATGTTGAATTCAACAGTGTTACAAATTTATATCAAAATGTAATTTTGTACCTATCAACTTTTTTATATTCTATTGAATATTCCTATATTGTATCAAACAATGTTTTGCTTTTGTCTCTAATGATTTTCTGATATTGTATCTAATGTTACATTATTAATGTTACTATATTGCATCTAATAATGTTCCTACACTGTATCTAACACAGTTCTGATATTGTATATTAAATGGTTCCTATATAGTATCTAACAATATTTTATATTGCATCAAATGTTCCGATATTGTATTGCACAATGTTCCTATATTGTATCGCACAATGTTCCTATATTGCATCGAACAGTATTGCTATATTGTATCTGATGTTCCTATATTGTATGTAACAGTATTCATATATTGAATCCAACAAAGTCATAATATTTCATCAAACTATGTTTCTATATTGTACATAAGTGCTGTAATTTAAATCTTAACATTTATAATATTGTATTCATCTGTTACAATTTTGCAACTAATATCGTTAAAGTTTTGTATTTCATTGTTGTATTCATGCGCCATGGTTTCCTATATTGTATTCGTTTTGCAAAATTGTACTAAACAGTATTCCAATATTGTATCCAACAATCTTCCAATATTGTATCCAACAATCTTCCAATATTGTATTCAACAATCTTCCAATATTGTAACTAACAATCTTCCTATTTTGTGTCTAATGTTTCATTATTGCTGTTCCTATATTGTAGCTAATAATGTTCCCATATTGTAACTAACAGTGTTCTGACATTGTATCTAAGTGTCGCTATATTATATCAAACATTGTTACATAAATGTTACCATTTTGCATTATTCAGTGATACAATTCTGTAACTATGAGTGTTGCTATGTTGTATCCAACAGTGTTACAAATTTGCATCTAAATATTCTAATTTTGTACCCAACAACTTTTCTATATTATATCAAATGTTCCTATATAATATCTAACAATGTTCCTATATGGTATCTAACAGTATTCCTGTATTGTATGTAACCATGATCCTGTTATTGCACCAATATCACCTCTCTATCTCTCTTTCCTCCTTCAAGACCCTTGAAACCTCCCTCTTTAACCAAGCTTTTGGTCACCTTCCCTAATTTCACCTTATGAGACTTGGTGTCAAATTTTATGTCTCATAATAATCTGTTAAAGTGCCTTGGGACATTTCACTACGTTGAAGGCGCTATACAAATAAAAATTGTTGCTGTTGTTACATTGTATCTAACAATGTTTCTATATTGTATCTAATGTTCTGATAATTGTATCTATGAATGTTCCTATATTGTGTCTGATAGTGTTCCAATATTGTACCTAAAACTGTTACTATATTGTATCTAACAATATTCCTATAATTGATCTAATGTTCCTACATGCAGCCAATGTCCTAACTCGCACCAAGTCCCAATCACCCCTCACCCCTGTGCTCACTAACCTGCATTAGCTTCCGGTTAAGCCTCGATTTCAAAATTCTCATCCTTGTTTACAAATCCCTCCATGTGCTCCTCCCTATCTCTGTAATCTCTTTCAGCTTCACAATGCTATGAGATTGGTTGTAATCTGCCAAAATTCCCTGGATTCTGGAGAGGTCCCAGCGGACTGGAAAACCACAAATGTAATGCCCATATTAAAGAAAGGAGGGAGACAGAAAGTAGGAAAATATAGACCAGTTAGCTTAACATCTGTCATTGAGGAAATGCTGGCGTCCATCATTAAGAAAGTATTGGAAGGGCATTTTGAAAATCATAGTGCAGTCAAGCAGAGTCAGCATGATTTTTATGAAAGGTAATCATGTTTGACAAATTTGCTGGAGTTTTTTTGAGGATGTAATGAGCAGGGTGGATAAAGGGGAACCAATAGATGTTGTATTTGGATTTCCAGAAAGCATTTGATAAGTTGCCATATAAAAGGTTACTGCACAAGATAATAGCTCACGGGGTTGGGGCTAATATAATTAGTGTGGCTAACTAATGGAATACAGAGAGTCGGGATAAATGGGTCATTTTCAGGTTGGCAATCAGTAACTAGTGGGGTGCAACAGGGATCAGTGCTGGGGCCTCAACTAATTACAGTCTGTATTAATGACTTGGATGAAGGGACCGAGTGTAATGTAACCAAATTTGCTGATGATACAAAGATAGGTGGGAAAGCAAATTGTGAGGAGGACACAAAGAATCTGCAAAGGGATATAAATAGGCTAAGTGAGTGGACAAAAATTTGGCAGATGGAGTATAATGTGGGAAAATGCGAGGTTATCCACTTGGGTAGGAAAAAAAAATCAAATTATTATTTAAATGGGTAGAGATTACAGAGGGATCTGGGGTCCTTGTACAAGAAACACAAAGTTAGCATGCAGGTAATTAGGAAGGCAAATGGAATGTTGGCCTTTATTGCAAGGGGAATGGAGTATAAAAGTAGGGAAGTCCTGCTACAACTGTAGACGGCATTGGTAAGGCCACACCTGGAGTACTGCATACAGTTTTGGTCGTCTTATTTAAGGAGCGATATACTTGCATTGGAGGCAGTTCAGAGAAGGTTCACGAGGTTGATTTCTGAGATGAAGGGATTGTCATATGAAGAAAGGTTGAGTAGGTTGGGCCTATACTTATTGGAGTTTTGAAGACTGAGAGGTGATCTTATTGAAATGTATAAGATTCTGAGGGTGCAGAGAGGATGTTTCCCCTCGCGGGGGAATCTGGAACAAGGGGGCATAGTTTCAGAATAAAGGGTCATCCATTTAAAATGGAAATGAGGAGTAATTTCCTCCCTCAGAGGGTCGTGAATCTTTGGAATTCACTGCCCCAGCGATATTCAAGGCTGAGATAGACAAATTCTTGAACTAAAGGGGAGTCAAGGGTTATGGGGAGAGGGCAGAGAAGTGGAGTTGAGGCCAAGATTAGATCAGCCGTGATCGTATTGAATGGCGGAACAGGCTCAAGGGGCCAAATAGCCTACCCCTGCTCCTATTTCTTATGTATTGAACAGTGTTTTGATATTGTATCTTACAATTTTGCTATATTGTTTCAAACTTTGTTCCTACATTGTACCAACAGCGCCTCTCTACCTCTCTTTCCCCCTTCAAGATGCTCCTTGAAACCTACCTCTTTAACCAAGCTTTTGGTCACCTGTGCTATTTTCTCCTTATGTGGCTTGGTGTCAAATTTTGTGTCTCATAATACTCCTATGAAGCACCTTGAAATGTTTCACTGCTAAAAGCACAATATAAATACAAGTTGTATAGTATGCAAAAGTGTTCCCACATAGATACTATTTAGGAACATTGTTAGATACTAACAATAGAAACATAGAAAATAGGTGCAGGAGTAGGCCATTCGGCCCTTCAAGCCTGCACCACCATTCAATATGATCATGGCTGATCATGCATTTCAGTACCCCATTCCTGCTTTCTCTCCATACCCCTTGATCCCTTTAGCAGTAAGGGCCACATCTAACTCCCTTTTGAATATATCTAACGAACTGGCCTCAACAACTTTCTGTGGTAGAGAATTCCACAGGTCACAATTCTGAGTGAAGAAGTTTCTCCTCATGTTTGTCCTAAATGGCTTACCCCTTATCTTTAGATTGTGACCCCCTGGTTCTAACAATGTTCCTATATTGTATCTAACAATCTTCCTATATTGTACTGTAATTTAACTATTTATAGTTTTGTAGTTTTATATTCATTAGTGTTACAATTTGTATCTAATATGATGACAATTTTACATTTCTTTATTGCTGTATTGACTTGACATGGATTCCTACATTTTATCTAGTAGTTTTGTCAGATTATATTTAAGTGTTGCAATTTTGTGTCTAACAATGTTTGTTTCGATATTCTAGCTAATATTCCTATATTAGATCTAAATTATATCAAGTATTGTATCTAACAATGTTCCGATATTGCATCTAACCATGTTGCTATCATCATTATCATCAGCAGTCCCTCGGGGTCGAGGATGACTTGCTTCCACACTAAAAATGACTGATGAACTCATTTTAAATGGTGGATATGTGCATGAATTCTTTTAACGTGGAGTAGCCATTGCACACCAGTCACCACACGGGCTTGACGGAGCAAGATCTTGGTATAGTGGGAAGGGAATCCAAGACGACTGGAGACCAGGCTCCGCCTCATGTGCCAATACACACACTCACAAACTCAAACATACTCCTACTGTCCTCCTTCCTTCCTCCTCCTCACAGGACCTCTCTATGTGGAATTCATAGTCAGCCTCACAGCCTCGCTATTGGTCCATGCTGCGCCTTCCCTTGGTCTTGCCACTCTGCTCCACCTCTGGGCTCTGACCTGTCTGCTCCTCCATGCCTCATCCATCCTCTCCTCGTCGCTTCTGACCTCCGCTCCTCGCCGCTTCTGACCTCCATGTTGTTGATTCTGCTGCTGAGGTGGCTAGCTGTTTTTGATTTGCCCGCAGCTCCAGCCTTGTGCTCCAAACTGTTCCTATGACTCTTTTGTATCTAATATTGTCACTATCTTGTATCTAACAATGTTACAATATGTTATCACTTCAGTGACACAATTTTGTATCGAAGAGTGTTGCTATGTTGTATTCAACAGTGCAAATTAGACTCAAAATTACATTTTGATACTAACATGGATGTAGTTTTGAATCTGACTGTTTAACATTGTTTCTAACTGTAACAATTCTGTATCTAAAAGTGTCTTAATATTGGATCTAACAATTTTCCTATATTGGATCTAACAATGTTCCTATATTGGATCTAACAGTGTTCCGATATTTTATGTAATGTTCCTATGGTCTAATGGTCTGATGCTGTACCTAATCAGGAAGTTATGCTAAACCTGTATCGAATCTTGGTTGGATCACACTAGAGCACTGTGTACAGTTCTGGTCGCTATATAAAAAGGATATAGAGTCACTGGAGAGGGTGCAGGCAAGAATTACAAGGATGATGCCAGAAATTCGAGGGTATAAATATCAGGAAAGGATGAACAGGCTGGGTCTCTTTTCTCTGCGGGGGAGGGGGGGGGGGGGTGGCGGGGTGAAAGAAGGCTGAGGGGGTGACCTAATAAAGGTCTTTAAAATTATGAAAGCTTTTGATAGTGGATACAGAGAGAATGTTCCCTTTGTGAGGAAGAGCATAACTAGAGGCCATCAATATAAGATAGTCAACAAGAAATCCAATAGGGAATTCTGAAGAAACTTCTTTACCCAGAGAGAGGTGAGAATGTGGAACTCGCTACCACAGGGAGTGGTTGAAGTGAATAGTAAAGATGCATTTACGGGGAGGCTAGACAAGCATCGGTTTCTGTGTGGTATGTTAGATTACATAGTATAATGTTCCTATATTGTATCTAATGTTCAATATTGCTGGAGTTTATCTGACTGTTGCTAGATTGTATGGGTTAGTTCTGTCATTTAAATATTAATTTTGTAATTTTATATTCATTAGTGTTACAATTATGTATATAATATTGTTAAAGTTCTGTATCTCTTCATTGCTGTATTGATTTGCCATGATTTCCTGTATTGTATCTAGTAGTTTTGCAACATTGTACTTAACAGTGTTGCAATTTTGTATGTAACAATGTTACTGCAATGTATCTAACAATGTGGCTATAGTGTTGGGAGTGTTGGTATTTTTGGTCATAATTTGCTACAGCAGGGCATCTAACTGTGGCTGCTGTTAGTTAGGCTTGCCCTTGCATGCTTAGGTGTTTACATCTTTTGTATGGCATACAGCTGAAATTGCAAATTGATAATACTCTTGTGAAGCGCTTTGCGACATTTCACTGAAAAAGGTGCTATATAAATAAGAGTTGTTGTTGCAGCAAGAGAATAAGGGCATCTGGTACCCGAGTGAATCAGAAAAGCAACCTTTATCTCCTTAACCAATCAGTTTGAATGATTGTGAAATTAACATCACAAGGACCGAGAAGGAAATGCTAAATTAGACTGGGTAAATTCAATGTCAGATGAGGTGTGGAAGGAGAGGGTAAGAAAGATTGGATTAAGTGAGGGAGTAAAAGACAGACCTTTTGTTTAAAAAAAAATTAAAGTTTACATTTTAAAAATCTCCAACAACCACTAGAACCCAAATGGAATGTGACTCCTCACTTGTAGTATTTAATTTTCAGTGCCAAGATGTTGACTGGCAGTAATGAACACTTATCACGTCATTAAATAGAGAAGACTAAACTTTCTGTGCCACATTTAGTTCTTAGCTAGCTGAGCAAATATGGCAACTTCATGCCGTTCAATGCATATCAATGGCAAAGTAGGCAGTGAGATGCTGTTTCCACAAATCTAGCCACCAAGCGATGCAACTCAGAAAGCAATCTTGGTATACCCGTATTTTACTGCGCATCTGCCCTTCACTCAGACCTGCTGTAGTGTTTGCACATAAATAACAGCAATCACTATTAGCCTCACTGTTACTTTGACAGCAAATTCTGTCTTGTTGCATCTAACAGGACTTTTACATTGTTTCTAACAGCGTTGCTATATTGCATCTAGGACTGTTGCTGTATATATATATAATTGTGTTGCAAAATTGTATCCAACAATGTTGTTTCTTGCAGACCTGCTCTACTTTATCTTGTGATGTTGCGATATGGTATATTGGAACAATAATACATGTTATATTGTTGTCTTGCTATATTATATTGAACAGTGTTGCTATTTGTATCTGGGAGCATTTGTTTCATGGTATGAGTGTTTTGTTGTTATTGTATCTAATTATTGTATCTTGAAAAGAGAAAGTTGAGGGGTGACCTAATAGAGTTCTTTAAAATTATGAAAGATTTTGATAGAGTGGATACAGAGGGAATGTTTCCACTTGTGGGGAAGAGCAAAACTAGAAGCCATCAATATAAGATAGTCACCAAGAAATCCAATAGAGAATTCAGAAGAAACTTCTTTACCGAGAGAGTGGTGAGAACATGGAACTTTCTACTGCAGGTTGTGGTTGAAGCAAATGGTATAGATGCATTTAAGGGGAGGCTGAATAAGGGAATAGAGGGTTATGCTGATAGAGTTAGATGAGGAAAGACCGGAGGAGGCTCAAGTGGAGCATAAACACCGGCATAGACTGGTTGGGCTGAATGGCCTGTTTCTGTGCCGTATATCTGATGTAAACATAGAAACATAGATGTAATCCTATGTAATAATGTTACTACATTTGTAATGCATGCACCTGTGAATATGCTCACAGATTTGTAGAGCTGTTACATTGTGAGTGGCTTAGCCAGTTACATGATGTTCACAAGACTCAATAAAACCCCAGCCAGTTGGTTCTAGGTTATCCACAATGAGGTATGCAGTTGTGAGCCTAGTGGATGAACTGGTAATGTGTAGTGTGATTGTTAAACCGTTGTTAATAAACCAACTAGTTCATAATAGCAATATGTTGCAATAAGCAAAGAACTCATGAAGCAAATGCATTACAATATTGACATAGATTCTCCAACTGGTGTTATGTTAACATTGATGGTGGTATTAAAGTAACATCAATAGGTAATCTGGGCTATAGTATTTAGCAGTGCTCCTGTAATTTGGTGCATTGTATGCATTGTAATATAGAGAAAATCCCGTGGGTCGTAGTGAATTCCCAATATACGCTCATCAAGACTAAAGCACTACATGATTTCATAAAATAATACGTCTTGTTTTTAACAGTTTAGCTATATTGTGTCGAGTAATAGAAACAAAAAAAAATGATGGAAATACACAATGGGTCAGTCAGCAGCACCTGTTTAGTTTATGTAACATTTTATCAAAAGTAGAATCATAGAATGGTTACAACATGGAAGGCCATTCAGCCCATGCCAACTCTCCAAGTGTACTTCATCTAATCCTACTTCCCCCTTTCCCCGTAGCCCTGCAAATTTTTTCCATCCACGATAGCAACAACTTATATTTATATAGAGGTACTTATTCCCTTTTGAAAGCCACAATTGAGTCTGCCTGCACCACCCTTTCAGGCCGTGCATTCCAGATCCTAACCACTCGCTGTGTAAAGTTGTCTTATGTCACCTTTGGTTCATTTGACAATCACCTTAAATCTGCGTCCTCTGGTTCTCGACCCTTCTGCCAATGAGAACAGTTTCTCTCAATCTACTCTGTCCAGACCCCTCACTTTGGCAGAAAAAAATCAAAGAGCAAGTTGTTATTTAAATGGAGAAAGATTGCAAAGTGCCGCAGTACAGCGGGACCTGGGGGTAATTGTGCATGAAATGCAAAAGGATAGTATGCAGGTGCAGCAAGTGATCAGGAAGGCCAATGGTATGTTGGCCTTTATTGCAAAGGGGCTGGAGTATAAAAGCAGGAAAGTCTTGCGACAGCTATATAAAGTATTGGTGAGGCCACACCTGGAATACTGCATGCAGTTTTGGTTTTCATATTTACAAAAGGATATACTTGCTTTGGAGGCAGTCAGAGAAGGTTGACTAGGTTGATTCTGGAGATGAGCGGGGTTGACTTATGAGGAAAGGTTGAGTAGGTTGGGCCTCTACTCATTGGAATTCAGAAGAATGAGAGGTGATCTTATCGAAACCTATAAGATTATGAGGGGGCTTGACAAGGTGGATGCAGAGAGGATGTTTCCACTGATGGGGAAGACTAGAACTAGAGGGTATGATCTTAGAATAAGGGGCCTCCCGTTTAAAACTGAGATGAGGAGGAATTTCTTCTCGGAGGGTTGTAAATCTGTGGAATTCACTGCCTCAGAGAGCTGTGGAACCGGGATATTGAATAAATTTAAGACAGAGATAGACAGTTTCTTAAACGATAAGGGGTTATGGGGAGTGGGCAGGGAAGTGGAGCTGAGCCCATGATCAGATCAGCCATGATCATATTAAATGGTGGAGCAGGCTCGAGGGGCCGTATGGCCTACTCCTGCTCCTATTTCTTATGTTCTTATGATTTTGATCACCTATCAAATCTCCTCTCCTTCTTCTCTGCTCTAAGGAGAACAACCCCAGCTTCTCCAGACTATCCATGTAATGAAGTCTCCCATCCCCGGAATCATTCTCCTAAATCTTTTCTGCACCCTCTCTAAAGCCTTCACATCCTTCCTAAAGTGCGATGCTCAGAATTGGACAGTTGAGGCCGAACCAGTGTTTTACAAAGGTTCATCATAATTTCCCAATTAGAGGAATGGGGTACTCATTCAAATAATATAAATTGCTTTTTATGTGTTTAGGTGCTGACTCAGTGACCTGCTGCATATTTGCAACATTTCTGTCTTATTTTAGGTGTTCAGTATTCCGTTATTTCTTTTTATTGTATATAGGTTGATTTGCCGTATTGTCTATAGAATGTTTGCTATACAATTAGGTGAAAATTTGGTCGTGCCTCTGTTGTGATGTTAACCCAGGCGGAGCAGTAAATTTTGTTCCAGGAAGTGGTTTGCGTCTCCAGTAGCAAAATTCACCAATTGGGCCCTGAGTGTGGAGCGGCATGCTGAGGGTGCTTGGTCGCCTGAGCAACTGAAAATCCCCAGCTAAAGAGCAGGCCTCGGAACTTCTGTGGAAAACAAAATCTGGAGGAGAAAAAAATCACCCCCAACATTCCCAATACATTACTGATGCCACATCAACATTACATTTTTTTTTTTTTTTAAAACAGTCACACTTGCCCCTGGTCAACATTACTTCACTCTCTGCGGCTGGTATAGCTCGGACCGGCAGCTTTCACAGGCGTTCCCAGCAGGGCCGCTATGGATTGGCACGAAACAAATATCGAGCTGATGTTGCAACCAGGGGCGTTGCACACTGCCTCGCCTCTTTTGGGTGGTAATGCTCTGCGCCCCCTCAAAAATCCAGCACCGAATGTCCCGGCGTGGTGCTGGAAGCTGGTCGTCCACCCGGAAATGCTTTCCGCTGCCATTACCACCCTTCTAGGGCAAAAATGGAGGCGGTAACAAGCCAAAATCCAGCCCCTTGTATTTCATATTGGTATGCTTTATTTAGTAGCACTGTAGTCTTTTAGCAGTGTTGCTATATTGAAATTCGGCTCTATTATATCGAACAGTGTTGTTATGTTGCATCTTAAGTGTTTGCTACATTGAATCCAGCAGTGTTGACTATATCTAAAAATGTGTCTATATTCTATCCACCAGTAACATTATTTTGCATCAAGCAATGTTGCTTTACAGTATCAGCCAGTGTTCTATATTATATGTAACAGTGTGATATTGTATCTGGCAATGTTCCTATATTGTAGCTAACAATGTTGTTATGTTGTATCTAGCAGAGTTAATGTATTGCATCTAGAGGAGTTGCTATTGTACCCAGCTGTGTTGCTATATTGTATCTAACAGTGTTCCTATAAATGTATAAAGCAATGTTGTTGTATTGTATCTAACAGTATTGATAAATTAGGGCAAATTTTCTGAATTAAGAATCTTGATGTGGGGATTTGGCTATTGTAAGCGCATATTATGAAATTGGGATAGAGTTTAGGATTTTATATTCATTCATTTTAAGTTTACAATTCTTCTTCCTAACAATGTTTTATTGCATCCAGCATTGATACTATATTTTATCTAACCACGTTGTTCTATTGCATCTAAGTAGGTTATTGTATTGTCTCCAACAGTGTTGCTATATTGTATCTAGCAGTATTGATACATTAGGGCAAATTTCATGAATTAAGAATCATGATGTGGGGATTTGTCCATTGAAAGCACATTATGAAATTGGGGATAGAGTTTAGGATTTTATATGAATTCATTTCAAGTTTTATTGCATCCAGTGGGAATATCTAACAATATATTGTCTCTTCCTCTCCTCCTTAAGATGCTCATTAAAACCTACCTCTTTGACTAAGCTTTTAGTCATCTGACTTAATATCTTCTTATGTGGCATGGCGTCAAATGTTGTTTTTATAATGCTCTTGTGAAGCACCTTGGGATGCTTTACTGCACTAAAGATGTTCCAGGTATATAAATACAAGTTGGTGGTTTTTGTATCTAGGAGTGTTGCTCTATTGTATCCAACAGT